>NC_082683.1:70169153-70469153 GCF_949987515.2 Delphinus delphis
AGCCAGACGTCTAAACTGACCTCTTTGTTTAATGGAGAACAGTCATAAATTAGCTGAGACATTCCCATCCCTAACAAGTTTTGCCGGCATTTCCCTGGATGAGGGCAAATTATCACTTCTGGCTCCTTTCGTTCTTTCCTTAGCCTCTTACCTTACTTACTCCATGATGTTGGAATCATAGGCAGTCTCCTGGATAGGACTTAGGATGGCTCTATGTTGGTTCTTTTTCATAAGTGTGCTGGTGTATATAGCCTGTATCTGGTCCATGGGAAAGCCTTACACTTTACTTTTTGAGGGATGCGTATGGCCCAAGTAGGGCATCTCGCTCTTGTCCTGTTTTTTTGATGGTTCAGGCATTCATAGTTGGCAGTACATTGTCTCCCAAGCTCCAGGGTACACATTTCAAACTCTGAATGGCTCAGTTGAGTATTTTTCCAATATTTGAAATAGGGGTCAGACACCACACACTCTCAAAAACCTCCCACAAGGAAGTGGGATGGAACTTAACAGCATAGCATTTTCCAAAAATCCCCTTCTTATCTCCACTTTTAATATTTTTATATTTGCAAAGTGGCTGAGAATGTTTACATTCACAAAACTGGTCTCCATAATTTCTTCTGCAAATCCTTCATGGTGATCTCATAACTCAACTTGTAACATGGCATCGATTGTCCTCAGCTGAAACTGATACTAAAATATTTCCATTCTATTACTCCATCACATGAGTTTTTCATAAAGTTAAATTTATTTAATAAAAAAGACTCCTCCTTAAGATTATATCTTTCTTGCTTTTTCGTGGTGTGAAAAATTTCTTTTTAATGAAATCCTAGGGATAGTGTACTGTGGTTCTTTTTATAATGTGCTTCCTTGATAAAATAAAGACTTGGCCACTGACTATGTTGGCCCTTTATTTGATTTTTAACTTACAGGTTGATTTGTAGATGACTTGAGATTATTAATATAGGTTAGCACCCTAATTTTCTTTTAAGTAAGAAAATTAAAAACCTGAAGTGACAAAACAAACTTCCCAAGCAAACATAACAATTAAGTGACATATTCAGGACAAGTACAGAAAACATATTTTTCCGGACTCCCAGTCCAGTGCTCACTCTACTACAAGTATTCATTTAAAGAGCTAGGTAGATTGTTTCAAAAATAAAGTCTAAACTAAATAGATAGAGGCCAGTTACAAAAGAGAAAGCTTGAAAAATGGTGATGATAATGCTACAAATAAAAGCGAACACATATGGGTCTTAAAATGTGTCAAGCACAGAGCACCTGCCTAAGATGAACTCATTTAATTCCTACAACAGCTCTATGACATAAGCACGGTTATTATCCCCACTGTACAAATGAGAAGACTGAGGCATAGAGTGGTTTGTAGCTTACCTGCGTCCTCCAAGCTTATGATGCCCTTAACCACTACAATTTACAACAAACTCCTGATGAAGAGTTGGCTATACCTAATCTGGAAATAATTTCCATTTATTAAAATAAAACTACACAGAAAGTTAGCATAAAAACCATTAGTTAGAAAGATGGAATTTTTAAAAGCAAAGGAAAAAGTGAATATCCGATTGAACTTTTAAGACAGTTATAAAATATAATTAATTATAGGAAAAATGTATAGAGGGATCTGAAAAATATCAGGAGACTATAAATGAAAATGGTCCACTAATAAAATTTTAACAGGTCATAATTTGTATTTCCATATTCTTTTCCTATGAAACCTTAGATTTTTTAAAAGCCTACCATGTGTTAAACTTCACATACTTATGATGTAGGATTTTAGAGTCAGATGATATTTCCATTAAAGACTTCATATTCCATGAGTTCAATACAATCTACTTACAGTTTGTTTTAAGCTTCCAAGTTCTAAAAATACATGCTTTTATGAAGATTTTAAATCAGTTGGTAAAATAGGAGGCAGTCACATAAGGTTCATAGTTTCTGCTGTGCATGGTTTTTCTTCCCCCACCTTTTTTTTTTTTTTTTGTAAATAGCATAACAACTTGATCTTAAACACTGACACTGTACAGGCTTTGCTAGACTGTTCTTTTCCAATTTAAACAAAACGTAAGACAGAGGAGATATTTATCTTTGAAGAGTGGCTCTCACCGTTGGGACATCGCCTTATTCTCTGTTACACTCCAGGAGTTCTAGATGTAGACAACAATATATGGCAGGGCTTGAACAGCATATTTCAGTGAAAAGAATTAATTACCCATGGAGTCAAAGATTGCTTGGAGCAGAGTGAGAGACTTTGGGAAGCTTTCCTATAGAGTTACAATGCTGAGAAACAGACTCCATGTTGAGAGGCTTGTCCATATTATATCTTACCTAACCTTTGGCTGAAACCATATTCAAGCAACGTTACCTTATTATCCCTAAAATGTTCTGAAATCATGTTGTTGTTGTTGTTGTTGTTGTTAACTTGCCTCTAGATAAATATAATTTTTTTTTTGGTCCAGAAGAAAACAAAAGTATCCCAACAGTATGTCTGTCCTTTGTTTCTCCATTACAAATGAGAGTTTAATTCTTTCATCAATTTGTATTAAGTTTCATCAGAGTAAGAATTATTTTTTGAAACAAACTAACAGTGAAATGCCTTTCAAAATACTGTTTTGGCTTAGAACTGTCATTCTTTAAGCTTAATAGCCCCAGGGCTGAAAAGTTACACTAGTATTACAGCTGTTTAGTGTAACATTCAAATAATGTTTGCTATTGATTTAGAAGATTCCAACAGCTTAGATTTTGTACCCTTTCATTTACATTCTTAGCATCAAAGTGACAGTGTTAGGGTAGTACAGTAAAGCAGTTAGAAAAAAAAAATTAACTCTGCTGACCACAGGATCTAGTTTTCATTGCTATGACTGAGCAAACTTTGTGTGTTCACCACTCATCAGTAAACAGGAGAATGGCATTTGTTAACCCGAAAGAACAATGAATTATTCTGACAGTTCATTCTTATGGAGAAGACCTTGGCTAAAACAGAGATGCAATGCGCTCCTTGTTGACTCAGGCCTCTTTTGTAAAGACTTAACCTTGTGTTACTTAATAAAATTCCATACTGATATGGGTCAGTATACTATGCAATGAACATCTGAGAGCAAGAATAACACGTTAATAGAAGCATAAAAAAGAGCCCGCTTCTTTCTATCTCACAAAATTGGAGTAGGGATTAATGAGATAATGTGTGTAAAGCAATTTGATCTCCTGAGGGAAAGGCATTAAAATATTATCAAAGCATTATTACTAATAATTATTCCAGTTGACTTATGTGTAAAGGGTAGAGGAGTCTGACTCTTCGGGTAGCATAATTACATAGGGAACAGGTTTATTTATTTATTTATCTGCTCTCCCCAAAGAGCAAGAAGTTAATTGTGTTTTGAACCTAGAAGACAAGATTGTGACTTAGACGTGGTAAATGGTTCCCGTGAGCAGCTACTGAATAGACAGTCACAATGTGGTCCATCTGATTCTTTGGGGTGGAATGTTGGGAGTTAATATGTAAGCAAGGGAAACTTCCAAGCAATGAATCATTATCTTCTAAATAGTGTATAGAGGTTAGGAAATGTTTATTCCCCCAGAAAGAAGTGTTAACAAGCACATTCCCCCCAACCCCTATCACCAGGCTATTTCATGACCTTGGCTATTTAGTATGAAATGCAAAAATTTAAATAAGAATTTACTTTTAATGTGGTCTGCAATCAGCCAGAATCTCTTACTCTAGCAATGAGAGGCATAAGCAGGGACAAAATAAAGAACTCTCTAACTAGTTTTTTTTTCTTTTTTCCAGCCGACATTAACTAGCATTCTGACTTTAGTCAAATACATTTGTTCATTTATTCATAGAATATATACAGGCATATCTACTTTCTTTTAAGCATTGTGCAAGATTTTAGGGGTACAGGAGAAGGAGATATAAATTTTCAGGATTCTGGGAGAGAGAAGTCAGGCAGGACCTCACACAGGTAGTAGCAGTTGAGTCTTGGTGTAATAGAGGTGGCTGAGGTTCATTTGAGCCATAAATTCAGGAAAGCGCAGTCAGTTGTAGCTAGAGCATAAAGACCTTGAAGGGGAAAGGCAGAACACGAGGCTGAAGCGACAGTATGGACCAGGCGATATCAGTCAGGACGGCTCTGGGGAGGAGTCTGAATACTATCTGGCAGACCAGTGATTCTCAATAGAGGATGTGACATGTCACACTGAGAGCAGGTCAACCTCTTCCCCACTGCACATATTCTCAACTCACTGTAGTCAGCCACAAGTATTGATTCAACTGACAATTTGTAACATCTTTAAGTGTATCTAAAAAGACAGTAGGAGCCATCTAAGGATTTTAAGCAGACAAATCACTTGTCAGGTCTGTGCTTTACCCTGTATACTTCTATAATTAAATACACAAGAAGAATACTGTTTGCATAGTTGTATCCCTCCAATAGTAGAGGGTACCCCTTCACAAATATGTTTTCTGGATTGGTCTCCAGTGCTTCTCAAAATTTCAATGTGTGCTTTTATTTCCCAATAATGCTTTTGATCCAATAATAATTAGGTGTATGTGTACTATATGAAAAGATAATTACAGTAAATATACATTAACAAATGATGCAAACTTCATGTCCAGAAATTCTAAAACTTCAGAGAAAGTTTCTAGCCTACAATCTCTGGTTTGTATATCACAACTGAAATCATCAATAGTTATCAATCCCTTGGCATATTTATCTTCTTTGCTTTATTTAGTTTCTTGATTATAGAGGGAAAAGGATAAGGAATGAAAATCTGAAGCTGAAGATCATAATTCTATTCTCAGCAAAGCAACTTACTAGCCATGTTACATTGAGACTGTTAATTGAGATAATAGTGCCTGCCTGGCCTAACTTTTACAGGTTTTACCAGTAGCACGTGAGACAATGAATATAAAAGTCAGTCGACAACATGTAAACATAGCAGACAAAAGGATTTAGCAGACAAGGCTTAACTGGACTCCCCAGTTTGATTGAAGAAGGGCCACAAAGTGCCAAGCGTTCAGAAAACTGTGAGTAGGGTCAGGACCTAGCAATGGCAATTAATTTGGGTGTCAAAAGTGAACCGCATATTTTACAGTGTCTTGCAGAAGCTCAGCTGAAAATCACTCTCTTATAGAACAATGTGATGGAGTTTCATGAAAGAAACTTTTTTCAATGTATAAATTCATTTCAAACAAAGGATACACAATTGAGCCTTTATAAAATATATTTCGTAAATAGGACTGTTAGAGATGAAATCAGGATAAGTCACAGAAATTAAAAATACCTTCTCTTTGTGCTATTTACATTGACTCTTTGTGAGCCTTCTTTTATTTATTTCTGTATTCCTAAAAATGCATAGTACCTGGCTCTTAGTAGTTATGTAATTGATTTTAAGTAAATTAATACTTAAGACAGCTTTCTAACACAGGTATAAAGTATCACAAATACTAAGTGAACTAAACAAAAGAATCCAATTTTTCCAATATTACACCTAAGTACATCAACCTACTATTCTGCAAAAAAACTGTGATATACAGTTTTCAATAAGTATTTTAAATAAACATGAATGACATTAAGCTTAGTTTATGACTGTTTAAAATGGAGGTAAAAATTGAGGTAAAAGTGATTAAATAAGCATCAGTTTAAGATATTTTATACCTTAAAAAATCATTTCTGGCATCTTTCTAGAACAGAGAAGATTCTATATGCATATGACAGAAAATTAAGAGTTGAAGATTTCCCAGTTAAGCCCTTTATAGAGCACTGTGAGAAGAAAAAAACCCAAAAAAACCAAAAACCAAAAAAAAAACAGTCAAATAATTGCCCATCCTATGGTCGAGAAAATGCCTAAAGGGAACAAAACAATGATTTAAATAATAATAAAATTTCTTGCAACAGACCAAAGATAACCCAGGACATAGAAAGCAATTGTTTCAAAATTAGTTTGCTCTTAAATATATATTTAAAAACCCTGAGAAGGGAATCAAAGATTGAAAATTTAATTTCAAGTGGGAAAAATATATGAGTGCCTATTCCATAGAAAGCATTGTGTCTTCTACTGGAAGAAACAGTGAAGAAACCTACACAGCCATTTCCCTCAAGGAACTCAAATCAGTTAAATTATTTTCATACTGGTAAACAAATAGCTATAATATGAGAGAATCTATTAAGTACTGTAGGTATAAAATACTATGGGCTCTCAGAAAGATGAAAAATTAAGCTTCCCTCTCAACCCAATTTCTATTATGTTGAATTTGTTTTGTTTTCAGTCTATTTTACACACTATTCCTAAACAATCTTATACATTCCTGTAGTTTTAAATAACACTTATAGTCCAACAATTCCCAGATTTCTTTTTCCAGCCAAGACTTCTCCTCTGAGCTTCAGACTTGTATAGCTAACTCTCTATTTAATGTCTTCACTTGAATATCCCACAGGCGTATCAAATTAAATGTCTTTAACAGTCATGTTCTTAGATGCAAGCAACAGAAACTGATTCTGGCTGAAAAATCAAAAAGGAATTTCAAAAAGGATATTGAGAAGCTCACAGAATGGTTGGGATGGCTGGAATACCAGGTTTAGGACTAAATTTCTAGGGAAAATAATAAGAACCACAAAACAGAGCTGGCCTACTGAGAAAACTACTGCAGTCATTGCTGTTATTACATTCTGGAAGCTACTGTTTGCATGACTGCCACAACCTGTTTTCCATAGCTGGTCAACAGCACTGAATGTCCTAACCCAGGAAGATGATGTTGCCATCACTGACCTCACCCCGATAGCTGGGAGCTAGTAACTTCCGCTAGCAGAATGGAACCTCAAAAGTCAATCAGCCTCTCATGTGAGCTTATGTGATACAGGGACATAACACCATGTTGCAAAGAAAGCTGGGAAGGATACTGTTTGGTTTCTACCTTGGGAAGGCAGAATTTATAAAGCAGAAAACTTTCCCAAATGTCACAAGAGACATGTGTCTGTGTCCCTGCACACAGAGACAGGACCTGTTGTGTACCACAGTACCCAAAACAGAACTCTTCATTTTCCTTCCCCACAAATCACTCCCCTTTAGTCTTTTATGTTTTATACGTTATTTCCATTGGCTCAGTTGCTCAAGTCAGAACTTAAACATTTTACTTTAAATTTCCTTCTTCACACCCACATCTAATCCATCATCAAATTGTGTCCATCCAGATAATAAATCTTAAATCCCTCACTTCTCTACATTTCCACGGTTATTATTTGTCTAGATCAGGGGTCAGCAAGCTGTTTTGTAACAGTCCACGTAGTAAATACTTTAGGCTTTGTGAACTACATACAGCCTCTGTCACATATTCTTTATTTTTCACAACCTTAAAAAATATAAAGACCATACTAGCTTATGGGTCATACAAAGCAGGTTTGTATCCACAGGCCATAATTTACTGACTTCCAGTCTTGTCCATGCTGCTATCAACTAATTTCTAGATATACACTAAAAGCTTTATGTTAATTAATCTCTGCTTCTTTATCCATATTCAGTCCATTCGCAGAGAACAGTCCATTTGCATAGAACAACATGAGTGGTATTTTGAAACCATAAATCTGATAGGGTCGTTTTCCTGCCTAAAGACTTTTACTGGTTGCTCACTGCACTTACTTAGCATTAAAACAAAACTGTTAAGTGGCCTTCAAGGCCTGTAACCATCTGGGCCCTGCCAACCTTTTCACCTTTACTGCACCTTCATTACATTCCAGCTGTATCTGCCTTACTTCATTTCCCTGAATTGCAAGTCAGGACCTCTGCACAGGCTCTACTCTGACTGGAATGATCATCTTGCTTTTCCCTCATCTTCAGCTGAAGACTCAGAGTCACTTCCTCTGGGTCTTTTCTGACCATGCACCCTCACAAGTTAGGTTCCTATTATTTTTCTCTATTAGAGCACTCCATTTATTTTTTTTTTCCTGCATATCACATATCTCTAACTGCAGTTATATAATTGTTTGATTCTTTATGCCAATCTCTTCTTTCAGAAGGTAAATTATTTCACTGCTATAAGTTCCACACCTAGCATCATCTTTTATTCTGAAATATTTGTTGAATGAAGAAATAAATGAACATATGAATCCAGCTGGAAATATTCAAGAAAATGTTCATTGGGCTAGTGAATTTTGCAATAAGACTTGAAGAACGTGAAAAATTCAGAAAGGAAAATTAGTAAAGTTCAAATGGAAAAATCTAGGGAAGAGTGAGTTATACGATGTACTGAGTTATGTGGTATATAAAGGATATATAATGACATCATCCTAAAGAAGTAGGTTCGAAGCAAATTACTGAAGGTCTTATATGCTGAGATAAGGAGTATATTTTACCTAATGGCCTCATAGGGTATTCCCATATGATGTTCTCAGAGTCTTTAATGTGTCTATACCATTGTAACTCTCTAAGGGAGAGTTGTGGTAGAAAGAATCTAAGGTGGCCCCCAGGATCCCCACCTCCTCCTGGTATTCATATCCTTGTGTAATTCCCTCTTCTTGAGTGTAGGCAGGGCATGTCACTTGCTTCTAACCAATAAAACATAACAAAGGTGATGGGATGTGACTTGTGTGGTTACTCTACATAAGACTGTAACATAAGTCTTGCTAGGGGACATTGTCTCCTGTTGGATTTGATAAAGCCAGTTGACCATGTTAGGAAGACTCATGTGGCCAGTTTTGAAAATGGCCCCTGGAGACAGCCAGCAAGAAACTGAGGCCCTCCATACAACAAGCCACAGGGCCTGAATTCTGACAACCACTTGGAAGCAGATCCTTCCCCGGGAGAGCCCTGAGATGATATCACAGTCCTGAGTGATACCTTGATTGCAGTTTTGTAGGAGACCCAGCTGAACTATGCCCAGATTCCTGATCCACAGAAACTGTGAGATAATCAATGTGTATTGCTTTAAGCCTCAAAGTTTGTCGAAACACTGTTATGCTGCAATGGATACTTAGTACATGGTGTTATGGGATCAATTTTGTCCACTCAAACAATTCATCTGTTGAAGTCCTAATATCCAGTGCCTCAAAATGTGACCATATTCTGGAGACAGGGTCTTTATAGGGGTAATTAAGTTACAAGGAGGTCATTAGGTTGGACCCTGATTCAATATGACTGGTGTTCTAATACGAGGAGGAAATTTGTCTCAGACATATAAGGAGGGAAGATAATGTGAACACAAAAGGAGAAGGCAGTCACCCACAAGACAAGGAGAGAGTCCTCAAAAGGAGCCAACACTTGACAACTCTGCTTAGACTTCAAGCATCCAGAACTATGAGACAGTATTTTTTAGTTGTTTAAGCTACCTTGTTTGTGGTACTTTGTTACTGCAGACCTAGCATACTAATATGCAGGGGTTATATTAGGTAGCATCCTTTTTTTAAGGAACATCTATTACCCCTTGAAAGACTACTAATAATCTGAAGAACCCAGTTTAAGGGGCATTGCTGTGGGTAACGGAGGTGATGAATTGTTGACCAGCCCATTAAAGCTAGTTAGGCGATTTTCTCTGTATTCTGTTTTCCCCTCAGTAAAGATATAATAATTATATCCTCAATGAGGATATAATATTCCTCAATAAGGATATGCTTTTTTCACTCTCCTTTTCTCACTGGGTCTTTAATATATTTCCCTTGAAGGATTTGCCATTACCCATTTCTCAGAGCTACGCTCAATGTCAAGACAGTTACTAAAGTTACTTTCCTTATTCATTATATTTCATAAAGGATAATTATTAAAAAACTATAAAATTTAGTTTAAATATTGTAAGATGCAAAGAAGAGTGAAGTAAAGCCATTTTAAACAATTAAGAACACTGGTTTCTTCACGGGGAAACATGAACACGTGTATATAAAATGAGAAACAGTGATGTTTTTAAATGCACTGGATATTGGGTTTGGCAATATCACTCAGTAGTCTGATGTTTGGAGAAACTTGATTGAAATTATTGCAAATGTCTTATGTTTCCCCTTCATTTCGGTTCAGATCAAGGTTGTGTATTCTCTGATGTATAATAAATGTCAAAGTGCCTGTGGGTGGTTTTTAGACAATTAATGTGGTTTTCAAATACTAATTGCCAAGTTTTGGTTGCAAAACTAGGCTTCTGAGACAGGGTTCTCAGAAGCTTTGATCACATATTTTTAGCTGGATGTGTTTGGAATGGCTTGAGAAGTAGTCATTGCTTACTGGGGGTTCCTCTCCATCTCCCTGACAGCCATCCCCTCCTCCTTCATGATTTAGTCCTTCCTATGAACCTCCTACATCAGGCTCATGGTGTCCTTTTGTTGACCTCCGATTGGTCCCTAATCTTAGTTATCAACAGGTATCAATTTATAGGTTATTGTGCTGATCCAAGGTATTATTTAATCAAAGAAACACACCCTCTGCTTTCTTTGCTTAGGAAGAAATCCAGCTCTGTCCTAGAGAAAAGGATTGTACTCTGTGACAGATTCCTTACCTTCTATTAAGTTTTTATTTATTTATTTATTTTGTCTGTGTTGGGTCTTCATTTCTGTGAGAGGGCTTTCTCCAGTTGCTGCGAGCGGGGGCCACTCTTCATCGCGGTGCGCGGGCCTCTCACTGTCGCGACCTCTCCCGTTGCGGAGCACAGGCTCCAGACGTGCAGGCTCAGTAGTTGTGGCTCACGGGCTTAGTTGCTCCACGGCATGTGGGATCTTCCCAGACTAGGGCTCAAACCTGTGTCCCCTGCATTGGCAGGCAGATTCTTAACCACTGTGCCACCAGGGAAGCCCTAATAAGTTTTTAATTATTCAAATAAGGTTTCCCTATTCATCACTTCCCTGAAAGAACTCTCCCCATGCACCAATGATCTCCTAATTGCTAAATCCAGTAGACTCCTTTCAGTATCCGTTGTATTTGGTGTCTGAGCCATTTGCATCTCTGAGCTATTTGATATCTCTGAGCTTCTTTCTTTGGCTTAGTGATACTGCTGCCTTAGTTCTCCTTTTATCTTTTTAAACCTTCTCAATATCCATGGTAAGATTCTCTTTCTCAGCCTATTCTTTAAAACTATTAATGTGCCTTAGATTTTCTCTCCTAAGAAACCAATATATTCTGCAAGCTTTCATAAGATTCTCATTTAATTCCATTATTCCAAAGACATATGATATATGATAATTATACGATAATTCCAAAATTTATATCTCCAGCTCAGGCTACTCTACTGAGGTCTAGACCTGTATGGGCCCAGGAAGCTCAGACTCCCCATCTCCAAAACAGAACTCATCAACACAGCTTCCCCTCCCTACTTGCCATCAAACCTGTTATTTCCCCTGCAATCATTATCTTGTCATCTCAATGAATTATTCCAATATTCTTTTTAGGACCAAGGAGACATTCTATACAAAACTGTTTGCATCTAATTAGTCACCTTCATAATTTTCTTGTCCAGTTTATCACTCTCCACCGCTGCTTACTACCTTAGCTGAAGGCCTCATTATCACCCACCTGGATTACTGCAATCATTTTCATCTAAGTGTTCTTCTGCAACCAGTCTTGGACAAATTTGGTTCATCTTGTATACTACTGCCAAATAACCTTTCTAAAACGTAATGCTTATATTATATTATTGCTTACATATTACCTAAAGAACTATTTATATTATAACAGAACATCATTGATGACCTGGCCCTTGCCTTCTGTTCTGGCCTTATCTTCCCCCACTCTCCTGCCACCTTTATTCCCATACGTTCTACCCTCCAGCCATACACCCTTTTCTTGTTTTTTTGTTTGTTTTTATATCCCCTTCATACCCATGTTTACTCTGCTTAACCTCCTGGAAATCCCTTTTCTTGGACGTGTCCATTTTTATATATCATGTGCCTGAAAAATTGCTCATCACTGTGCATGACTTTGCTTAAGGAGGTGCTTTTTTTTTTGACTGCTTTCTGAAAGCACTAGGTAAAATTGATCATTTCTTATTGGGACCCACTAAATATTTCTATAACAGCATACTTTATTTTATTACACTTCACTTTATTGTGCATCCCAGATACTGCATTGTTCATTAATTGAAGGTTTGTGGCAACCCTGAATTGAACAAGCCTATTGGCAGCATTTTTCCAACAGCATTTACTCTCTTCATATCTCTGTGTCACATTTTGGTAATTCTTGCAATATTTCAAACTTTTTCATTATTATTATATTTGTTATGTTGATCTGTGATCACGGATCTTTGATGTTCCTACTATGACTCACTAAAGGCACAGGTGATGGTATTTTTAGCAATAGAGTTTTTAATTAAGGTACATACATTTTTTAGACATAATGCTGTTACAAACTTAATAGACTACAGTATTTCCAAGGTATGCCTGTATAACATAATCACTCTAAACAGTTCTGCTGAAGGTATGGTACATGGACAAGCATGACCTGGGAGGGTGTTAGAAATCCAATTCATCCCCAGTGTACTGAATCAAAGTCTCCGTCAGGGAGAACTTAGGACTTGGTGCTTTAATAAGCTCTCCAAATCATTCTCATGCTCACCAAAGTTTGATGTGCTGCCCTGCAAATTTGTTGCTAGAAGTTTAAAAATTAGAGATTTAATATGGCAGGTAGAAGTATGCTATTATGACGACCTGAAAGATCATGGCCATTGGAGGACCCAGTGGGAGAACTACTCTCTAGCCAAGAAACAAAAAGTTATATCAAGAAGGAAAAAATAGGCTGATATACATGATTTGACTCAGTTCCTCTCTCCCTGACAAAATTAGAGTGGATTCCTGCTATGTGCACATTGAAAAGAGAGTATGCCAAGCAGGTTTCTGGGACGCCTCTGTTCTTCTGGAAAAAAGAAAATAGAACAATTTTGGCCCGAGCTGTTGGAGGTGGTACCACTGCCAACAGAGGATCCAGAGATACATTAGCCCAAGATAGAGCTGAAAGTGCCTGCCCAGCCTTTTCCAAAGTTTTGCCCATGCATATCCAGTGAAGAATGGGAAAAACAAAATATCTACTCTCAGATACTTTTTTCTTGAAAAAAGAACTCTTAAATGTTTACTATAAGCTTGTATAGAAATACTTGTCATGAACTTCCCAGTAGTGTGAGAGAAAGTAGTGACAGTCAGGACGAGTCAGATGAAGAAGTAAAGTGGTACAGGAAATTTCCACAAATCCAATTGCCTAGGGGAATTCATGAAAGATAACAATAAATATACATTTAAAAAATATATTATATATTCCACTGTAATAAATGTAAAGTCATTAAAGATAAGAATGATGGCTTTTCATCTCCAATGAGGAGTACAGTTCCTTGACATATAGTAAGCACTCAATGAAAGCTTGTTGAATGAACAGTGAGAAAGATTTTTCTACCAGCATGAATCATAAAATTATCAAATTTTAGAGGCAAAATTGTTTCTGCAGAGATGATAATCTGTTAGCTAATCTGAATATTGCTTTTTACAATCTACACACCATGTCCTGCTTAACTAAATTATTTCTTACTATTTTAAAAACTCATCCAACATCACTCCTGGCAATACTATGTTTTTAAACACCAAATGGACAAACTGGAAACATAACTGTCCTCTAGTTCCTATGAGTGCTGGCCTATGCACTGAGTGGTCACCTACAGCCTTCTGCTTACATTCTATTGTGTTCAATTATCTGAAATGTATCTATCCATGCATAAAATCATCTGTGCAAAATAATTTGATTATTGAACTCACAATACAGAAATTTATAATTTTTAAAAATGCATACAATTCAAAATTTAGCTGATGTCAATACTGTGTTTCTAATTCAAAGTGATAGCCTATTCTGCTATAATTTAACAATATAGCAATTATAATTTTCATTTCCTCCTATAAGGCCCATCTGTGGACATTTATGTTTTGATCTGATTACCCAAAACCCAGGCATGATACTGTCATGAGCCATGGAAATAAAATATTCTATAAATTATCTATTTACAAATTTAACCCTTTTAGAGATAAATGAACATAGAGGCTCACATTTTCTCTGTTCCATTTACGTCATCATTTTTTAAATTAATACCAATCTTAGGTGCCCCTTTTTATCTTTTCATCCCTAATTCCCTAGCTCACAAAGGCTCAAAAGTATTCAGTGTTTGGTTTGCATTAGCCATGCTATCAGAAAAATGCTGGCTATCTTATTATATGCTCGTGCTAAAGATGGAACAATTACTTTTATGACTTTTTGTTGAGCAGTAAGAGCCATGAAAGCTGTGAACAAAATGACAAGAAAGTTGAAAAACTGTGAGACATTTCTTAAGTCAGTGAGATATTTAAATGTCTTTATTAACCATGAAAGTACTGGGAGAAAAAGAGTAGATAAAACTTCACTGATAAACTTGTTCAAAGACACTGACTTCCCCTCCACAAAAAAAAAATACATTTTGTGTTTATGTATATAAGTATACATTTTGCATTTATACATGCACGTATATATCTTTACACATACACTGTATATCTCCCATCATGGTTGATATCTTGTCTTTAAATTCTACTTTTGCCTGTATATTTGTCTCTGAGTTCCTCTAGGACAGGGAATATAGGAATGATGTTTTCCATTTTATTATTTCAGGTTGCTTAAAAAGTGCCCGACACTTAACAGTCACCCAATAAATATCTGAAGAGTTAATTTATTAGAATTATGATAAAACAACATTTAAGCATAAATCTATGTATATTATATATGGTATATTGGTTTTAAGTCAGAATTGTGATACAGTTTACTACATTTGTATGTGGTAAATATATATATATATATATATATATATATATATATATATATAAATATATATATTTCAGTCTCTTGAATATTCAGTGAGTTCAGATAAGGCCTGCCTCATAAAAATTGGATTATTGGAAAGATAAATACTTTAAAATAGCAGTTTATGAACTATAATATGCTTTTATGACATACGTTTGATCATAAGTCTTTGATCAATAGCTTGATCATAAGTCTTTGATCAATAGCTTATCTCTCAATTATAACACCATGTCTGTGGGGAAATACAACCAGCTTTATGGTGATGCACTCTGAGGTGTGGTTTATTAAAAATCATTGTGAAAAAAATATGGCAACTGGATTATTTATGTTGAATCTGTAAAAGCTGAACATTTAATTCATTAAAAATAGTAACTAATTTTGTTGTGGTGAATACAGATCTATACCAAACATTATCCTATTGTGTTGAGAGAGTTAATAGAACAATTTACTTGAAAAAAGTGATTATTTCATTCCCAAATTCATTTTGTAATTGTATTTCTAATAAGCAAAGTAGAAGGAAACAAATGGTGCCTAATAAAAAGAATGACAGGCTTAAGATGAAGGATGCTACTGACTGTGACTCTTAAACCATTCAAATGTCCAGGCTCACATGAGTAATTTGATGCAGAGGGAATACACATTTCTTTATAACGTTCAGATAATCATACCAAAGCCTTGGAGGAGAAACTCATTATTTTGTCTGTCTAATAAGAGAATCAGCACCCCAAATATTAGGGAGAATATTCCCCCATCCCAACCTTGGAATTTGATTTAGAGTTGCCATGCATTTATAGACCGTACCATTACTTAGTTGATTAATCTAGATGTAGACACTTGATCCAAATTGAATCTATTTCATATTCCTGACAGTAGTAAATTTGTTTCCTGTCTACTGAAAAAATTAGAGCCCTTTGCTAGGGTTATATTTTTTTTTAATGTAGGACTAGAGATGAAGCACATCCCAGGATGACCCTACTGTACTATCATTATTCCTAAATGAATCATGAGGCCACTGAAGCAGAGAGACACAAAGTAACTTATCCACAGATCACATCTCTAGTAAATGCTGGAGCTGAAGTTCAATTCAAACAGCCTCCAGATTCTGACAATCACCATATTCTGCTGGCCCTTAGTGCACTGTTGTCTTATTGTGCATGATATATGCAGAGACTCTTTAATCCATCCTTTATCTCAGGTTCAAATCATGAAATAATATAACCTATACAGAATTCACAGGGTAGCAGAAATTTGCAGATGAATTCTCCAATCCCTGAGTACTCCTACCTGCAGAGGTCTTAATACCAGACTCAATTTCAGAGCAATACAAGATGCTTTGGAAGAAGGCATTTATTGAACAGCACATCTTGTGCTTGCAGTGTAATACTGTCTTAACATCTAAAAATTATTTGCCTCAGCCTTTCTCATTATTTCTATTCTTCCTATTTCAATCTGTAACTTCAACCTCAGTTGTCATCTCTTTGGTTTTTCTTTATAGCTTCCGTGTAACACCTTTAAGTCTTAAAGGGTCACCGAAGAGTGAATTGGACCTTTCTCAATTTCCCACTCAACTTGTCTAAGAAAGAATTACACCTTTGCCACATCTACACAATGGAACTGCAGCAACATGACACAATTGATGAGTGTCTTACTAAGGACTTTTCCTTGAAATGAATTTTGCTGAAAAGTCTGGACATTTTTACCTCTCATAGGTTTTGACTAGCTTTTCTGAAATTGCCATATGGCTACACAGTGCTAGTACAGAGTTTGAGAATTTATTAGGTACCTGTCCTAATCTTAGTTTCAGATAATCAGGAAACAGAGCAGTTATAGTTCACCTATTAAGAGGTAAGAAAGAAGCAATGGAAAGGTCAGCAATTTTCTGGAATGAAATTCAGGAAATGAAAAAGATACAGAGCCCTAAGAGTGACCTAAATTTCAGAGGAGACCAGCTGTAACAACACCCTCACTGTCATCCCACTGAGAGCTAGTCAGCATGCACACATTACACCAGCCCCCATCCCACCCTCACCACTTAACAGAGCAAATTTATTCGCGCTGTCTGTATCATCAACAATGATCTAGTCAGCCATTGCTTCTCTGGAGAAATAATGATATAATAAGCAGTGGGTGGAAAATTTGGTAAGAACTGTGGTAATTGTAGTATTCGTAACAGAAGATGGTTCCCATTGCTTCTACCAACAGGTAGAGCCCATTTGAACCATCCTTCCAGCCATCATTTTATTTATTTTTTTTATTCCTTTTATTTATTTATTTATTTTTTGCGGTACGTGGGCCTCTCACTGCTGTGGCCTCTCCCGTCGTGGAGCACAGGCTCCGGACGCGCAGGCCCAGCGGCCACGGCCCACGGGCCCAGCCGCTCCGCGGCACGTGGGATCCTCCCGGATCGGGGCACGAACCTGTGTCCCCTCCATCGGCAGGCGGACTTCTCAACCACTGCGCCACGAGGGAAGCCCCAGCCATCATTTTAATTCTAATTGCCTTACCCTCCCTACGAATCCTCTACATGATAGACGAAATTAATAACCCTTCCAGGAAGCTATACTGGAAGTGACTTTATTTCTACTCCTGATTCATCACAAAAGTTCTGGTTCCTTGTGATAAATTTCTCAACTGCACCATTCCACTATATATTTTTTTCATTTCTAAAACTTTTGCTACATGTTATTATAAAAGATACTTTTATAATTCCTTATAGATATCTCCAATGATTATTAATTCATCATGAATACAAAGGTTATTAAGGTTATTAACTTTAAAATACATTTGTTCTCACTATAACGAATTTTATTAATTACTTTTGGCTGACTGAAAATGAAATTGCATTCTGGCATCTATATCTACATGCTGATTTATTTTTCTGACTACAAGTTACTCTCAGTATATTCACAGGATCTCATTTATTTTTTCATTTCCCTTCCAGTTATCCATAAGTGAACTGTCATTTTGTAATATCAGAACTCTATTTAGTATTTGGTCACCATGAGAAATGTATGCAACATATATATATATATATATATATATATATATATGTATGTATGTATGTATGTATATACACATATAGTAACTAACATCTGTCAGTACTTTATTCTTCCTCATCTTATAGCCCAAATAATAAATAATCCACTATGATCTCTCCAACTCTCACACAATGTTGTCGTCCTTCATTCCCAAATCATAGTTATTGGTTCAATGACTCAATCCCAGAAGGAAAGAGAGCTTTAGCTGCAACATCAGTTGGTAGCTTGCCTCGTTTCAATGCCATACATAAAAACCATGTGTTTCTTTATATAGAATAGGCTATATAGCCAGTCTTTAGAGAACTCTATGGGTGACACAGAATTAAAGCATTCTTTCTTCCAGTTTTATCATTGGAAGATACTCAAAGGGAACAAAGGAAGAGTTCCATATTATGTTGAATTGGGTTTCCTAGAAAGTGCCCTCTGAGCACAGGAAGCTAGTATTTGTTAAACACCAGCTGTGAGCCAGATACTGGGAAAAGTGCTTTATAGGCACTTAATCCTTACTACAACTCTTGAAGAAAGAATAATTATTATCCAAATTTGACATATGGAGAAACTGAAGAATACAGAGGTTATGTTACTTGCCCAATGTTATAACACTAGTACATGGTAAACGTAGTATAAAACCCATGCAGTTCAACATCATAGTCTGTATGTTTTACGGAAAAACTAGACTGTTTTATGAACTTTGAACTTGAGTCCTAATGAAATTAATTTCTAATTGCCTTTGGAATGGTGCTCTAAAAGTGTTAGAAAGAGTACTTAAACTTTCTACTTATGGTATTAACAGTTGAATGGGTATGACAGGCATTATTGTTTGTCTAACCACAAATCCATCTCCAGATATACATTTTCTCACTTGTCAGTCTTCACTATAGGACCTGCCAAAGCTAATTACTTACCCCACCACCCTTCCAGTTTACCTTGCATCCACCACCCTTCCAGTTTACCTTGCACCAAGAAAGAGCATGTGACACAGTTTTGTCCAATAATGTACAATTAGAAGTTACAATGAGCTTTTGGGGATGTTTTACTTTTTCTGGTAAAAAAAAATGATACAGAAACAGGATTCTCGGAATAGTGGAGTGAGAAGCTCAGCAAATTCTCTCCACAAAGTGTGTTGATAAAATTGAACAAAATTGTCAAGAACAATTTCAGTTCTCTGGAAATCAACCAAGGGCATACACCAGATTGGAAACTTTAATTCGAGAAAAGCTACTGAAATGCAGATAAAAACAATGGAACTTTGGGCTGTTTTAGCCTGAAATTGCTCCTATCCCAGCCCAGGTGAAATTGCACCTCCTGCTCCATCAGTTCAGTTGTTTAACCAGAATAAGGCAAGCTGTGAAAACACCTCTGCTGCCAGAGGGCACTGTCTTGATTTGGAGCAAAGCCCATCCCCAGGGGTTGTTGAAACAATAGTACTCCCAGTGGAAAAATTCAAGGGAAACCAACATCACAATAGTCAGATGTTTCAATACCATTTATGTCAAGCAACAGAACGGCATACTAGCCAGAAATTCAGTAGTTATATCCAGAAAGTAAGACAACTATATTGAGTCTTGATATACATTCACACATCTTTATGGTCTGGAAGGCTGTATATATACCCAAGAGTACGTACACAGGGAGGTGCCTAGTTGTCTTTTGACTATGACTAAATGTTAGACCTGCTGGGGAGAGAAGACATGAGAAAGCCTAGCAGAAAGTAAAAGCTAGGGCACACTTGTAAACTACCTAAACTCTGAATGCATATCCTAATCCACACGCAATTCACTATCAAAGGATGGAAGATTTATAGACTCAAGATTTATTTGACCAATCATTGTCAATCACTGAGCTATGTTGATTCATCTCTAGGGTGTCAAGCTTAGAAATAAAAGAAAAACATGAGCAGAGACATCAGTGGCCACAGTCTGAGGAAAGGAAAGGCTCTACACAAGTAGTTCATACAAGTAACTCAACAAAAAATTTAAAAAGAAAATAAAATATCAACAACCCCTGAGAAGAGGGGCTATCTGATCTAGATTTGCTACAATGTAGTTTCCAAGATTGCAGTCAAAAATGGGAGACATGCAAAGAAACAGGAAGTGTGACACATGCCCAAGACAAAGAAATAACAGTCAATAGAAACTGTCTCTGAATAGGATGTTTAACTTAGGAGACTCCAAAGCAGCTACTATAAATATGTTTAAAGAACTAAAGAAAACCATGATGACAATGACACATCAAATAGAGAATGCCCATAGAGGTAGAAATTATAAGAACTAATTGGAAAGTCTTCAGCTGAAAAGCATAATAATCAAAATTTTTAAAAAATCACTACAGAGATTCAAGAGCATAGGTGAGGTGGAAGAAGAAATTGAATTTTAAAATAGGTCAGTAGAAAGTATCTAATCTGAAAAACAGAAAAAACAATACAAATAAAACACAGAGCCTTAAAAACCTGTGCAAGGCCAGCAAACACATCAATATGTGAAAGATGGGAGTCATGTAAGGAAAAGAACAAAAGGGCCAGAAAGAATATCTGAAAAAATGAGGTCCAAAAACTTCTTATATTTGATGAAAATTTACTTATCCAAAAGCTCAAAAAACTCCAGGTTGGATAAATTTAAAAAGATCCATACCACACATATGAAATCACACTGTACAAAGTCAAAAACAAAAAGAAAATCTTGAAAGCTGAAAAAGGAAAATAATTGATCACATAGAGAGGAACTGCAATGAGATTAACAGCTGACATTTCTTTAGGAAAAAAAGTAGAGACCAGAAAGTGCTGTGATGACATATTCCATGGACTAAAAGAAAAACAAAACAAAAGTCTGTAAACTAAGAATTCCATATTGAGCAAGACTATTCTTTAAAAATGGAAGTGAAATAACTCATTCCAAGATATACAAAGACTAAGATAATTTCTTGCTAGTAGACCTGCCTTATGAAAAAAAAAAAATGAAATTCCTTCAGGCTGAAAGAAAACAGTATCACATAGTAACATAAACTGACACATAGACAATTTATTTTGAAAAACACTGGTAAAGGTAACTATGCAGTTAATATAAAAAGCAATATATGTTTTATTTCTCTTAAATTTTTTAAATTATGTAAACCAATTATTTTACAAACAGCATTTTGGGTCTCTAAATATAAAAATGTAATGTATATGACAAGGTCATCATAAAGGAAAGGAGAGAATAAGCTATGTTGGAGTATAGTTTTATATTTTACTGGAATTAAACTTCATTAATTAAATTGATAAAGTATTAACCTAAAACAGAATGTGAAAAATAAGATTCATATTGTGATCCCTACAGAAACCACTAAGAAAGTAAGTATGTTTAGTAAGATAACCAAAAAAGAAATTTAAATGCTATACTAGAAAATTTCTATTTAACACATAACAAAACAGTAAAAGAACAGAACAAAAAAGAATGAAACATATAGAAGACAAATAACAGACATAATCATATCAATAATTATTATAAATGTGAATGGATTAAATCTTCCAAAAAAGATTGTCAGACTGGATAAAATAAGATAAGCAATTATATGAAATCTACAAGAGACACTCTTCAGATTCAGTGACATAAATAGGCTGAAAGAAAAGGGACAAAACAGGTATGTCATGCAAACAATAACTGCAAGAGATTTGGAATGACTATACTAATAGCAGACATATAGATTTCAAGACAAAATTGTTTCTAGAGACAATAGAAAGATTAATCAGGAATATAACAATGAAACATATACACATCTGACAATGCAACCCCAAAATGCATGAAGAAAAAACTGAATTTAAGAGAGAAATAGACAATTTATAAGAATAGATGGACACTTCAATATTCATTCTCAACAACTGATAGAACAGCTAGAAAGAAAACTGTCAAAGATATAGAAGACTTGAATGACATTATCAATTAATTGGACCTAACCAATATCTATTGAACACTTCACCCAACAATAAAATACACATCTTTCCAAGCACACATAAACATCTCAAGGTAAGCAATATGTTAGGCCATAAAACAAGTCCAAATAAATATAGAAGGATTGAAATCATACAAAGTATATACTTAAACTATAATGTGAACACATTAGGTAAAAAAACAGAAAAATTGGGGATATTCACAAGTGCTAAGAAATTAAACAAAACATTTATAAATGAAAAAATAAAAAGATAAATTAGAAAGTTTCTCAAACTGACTGAAAATAAAAAACACAATGTATCAATTATGATATGCAATTAAAGCAGTACTTAGTTGATATATTTAAATGTCTATAAAAGGAAAAAAAAAAGATCAAAAATCAATAATGTGTTACTGTGAAAAGTTTCTCAGTTCCTCAAAAATTTAAACAGAGAGTTAACACATAACCTAGCAATTCCACTCCTAGACATTTACCCAAGAGAACTGATAATGTGTTTACACTAAAACTTTAACACAAATGTTTAAGCAGCAATATTCACAACAGCGGAATGGTAGAAACAACCCAAATATCCATCAAATGATAGATGGATAAACAAAATGTGATATATCTATACAGTGGAATATTATTCAGCCATACAAAGGAATGAAGTACAGATACCTGTGACAACATGGACAAACCTCGAAAATGTTATGCTAAGTGAAAAAAGTCAGACACAAAAGGCCACATACTGTATAATTCCATTTATATGAAATGTGCACAATAGGAAAATCCATAGAGATAGAAAGAAGATTAGTGATTTTCCAGGGACTGTGTAGAGAAGGGAATTGGGACTGACTGCTAATAGATTTGGTGCTTATTTTGGGATGACAGAAATGTTCTGGAATTAGATAGCACTGATAGTTACATATTATAGTGAATGTGCTAAAACCCATTGATTTATATACCTTAAAGTAGTAAATGTTGTTATGTGAATTACATCTCAAGAATAAACCCAATAACATAATAATCTGCTTAAAAAACCTAAAAAAGAAGAATATTAAACTAAAGCAAACAGAAGAAAATAATAAATATTAGTGTGGAAATCAGTGAAATAGAAAACAGAAAAGCAATTGAGGAAATTAATAATACCAATATTTTTTTAACTATCAAAAAATCTGACAAACCTTTTGCTAGACAGACCAAGAAAAAAAGGAAAAAAAAATTGGCAATGAAAGAGGAGACATTATAACACAGCTTAGAGAAATTAAAAGGATTTTAAAGGATGTCATGAACAACTTTGTCAGATTAGACAACTTCAATGAACTACATATACTTCTTTAAAGATACAATTTACCAAAACTGACTCAAGCAGAAGCCTGAATACACTTAGAATAAATAATGATATTGAATTATTAATTACAAATCTTCTCACAAAGAAAAGCTCAGGGCCAAGTGGCCTAACCAAGCAATTCTGTCAAATAGTTAAAGAAGAAATGATACCAATCCTTCATAAACTCTTCCAAAAAAATAGAGGACGTGACACTTTCCAAATCCATGAATTCAGTATTGCCCTGATACCAAAAGCCAGCCAAATAATAAGAACACTAGACATCAATATTCTTCATGAATATTGACATCAAAGTATATTCTTAGCAAAATAGATTGTAGTAACATATAAAAAAAGATTATACACTCTGACCCAGTGGAATTTATCTCTAGGACACAAGATTTGTTTAGCATCTGAAAATCAATTTAATATACCATGCTAATAGAATAAAAGACAAAATCATTCAATCATCTCAATAGACGAAGAAAAAGCATTTTTAAAAGTCTAACATTCATTCATGATTTAAATTCTCAACAAATTACAAATAAAAAGTACATCCTCAACTTAAGGGCATCTATGAAAAACCTATATCTATAATCCTATTTAATGGTAAAAGTAGAAATGGAAGTAACCGAAAGGAGTTTAAAAAAAAAAAAAAAAAAGATAAACAATATCAAACCAGGCAAGAACACAGAGGATAGGCAAGAACACAGAGGACAAAAAAGCCAAGATTAAATTTTTTTTGAGCAAAGAATTATTGCTTCACAAGTCTTTTAGCATGATGGATACTTTCTTTGTGTGTACCCCCAATTTCTAGCTTTACTAATATTTTTCGTTAATAATAAATTGTGGTAAAAATGTTTCTATTGATAACTTGCATTAGACCATGTACTTTATGTTGGGTTTTGCTTATTCATAATAATATTTTTTTTTTACTAAACTTACTACAGTCTTTTGATAGTTCCTTTTAAAATCAATGGCAAACATTGGTAAAGTATTTGACCAGGATAGCTGCGCAAAGCATGGCTGTAAAACCAAAGCAATCCAAGTAGTATATGTGGGAACTAGGTCTACAATATTATCAAAGACTGATTCAACCTGCTATCTAAGTGCAGATAGCTCTGGTTTTGAATCAAGATGTTTTTAATACCTATGTTACAAAGCGAGCTATCCACAGATGCATCTCATATATTGTCCCAAATGCTTAACATTATGACCAACGCAAAAACTGATTTCATTCTCCCCAAAATTATGTTAGATAAACAAGCAAATAATTGTTTAGATATTCAATAATATATTAAATTTTGGAAACACATGAAATCTTTGAAGTGAGATTGAAATAAACAGGTGATTTTTAAGTAGGTTAAGTAAAGTGATTTACAAATGAAAATCCACTCTCAAATTTCCCAAAAAGTCATTCAAATTTCAAGTCATGACTTTAGAAACAGCAGACTTTAAAAATGCAATGATGTTTATTATACAATAACTATAAATCAGCTTTTATATTCATTTTTCACACAGGTATATCATATTAATGTTATTTTATTATTTACACAAAGATTAGTTATAGTTACTAAGGGAAACATAACTTGGAAAATTTTGATTTATACATTTAGAAAGCTTGCCTTAATGTTCTATTAATATAAGATTTTGCAATTAATTCCCAAAACAAAAAGTAAATAAAATAAAAAGGCTCTGCAAAAAAATTTTAAACTCATAATTCACTTGCAATGGGTTTTCTCTGAATGTGTGGTTTTAAATTCAGTGAAAAAAATTTTAAATGCCTAATTATGTACACTTTTATGAACTTGTTCTCATTATAATAAATGCAACAGTTATACTTTTCCCTTTAAATAAAAATAAATTCCAAAATTTAAAGGGCCAGACTATTTAGTACAGAACTCCCGAAAGAAGCTCTGTGCATCCATGGGAAACAGTGATGATGTATCATTATTGCACAAAGCCTTGAATACCCTTTCACCCATTTCTTCATTTTACTTCAGGGGCTTCATCAAATCCTTGTTTCTCCACTATGCTTTCTTTGATTTCAATAGCAGGAAGCAATAGTTCCCACTCTCTTCTTTTAGAATGGCATTTGTTGCTTCTTCAAGGCATTTATCACTTTGTACTTTATATTAGGTTCCTTCTAGAGTTTAGAATTTAACTGATACTTCTACAACACCTTGCAAAGTGATTTGCGTACATGGTCAATAATATTTGTTGGACTCTAATGAATAATTTGCTATATTCTGCCATCAAACCCTGTGTTCTTAACTTATTTGACAAACTCTTACACTCTTCCCTCAATCCCCTGATCACAAAGACAAACAGAATCCCATGTCAATTGTAAATCCCAGTACTTAGGATACTGTCCTATTTATTTACTACTACATAATATATGTTTTGAATGTGATAACATATATTTTGAATGTAATAACTTTTCATTATTTTGCCCAGACAGAGCAATGAATAATTTCACTTCATAAGGGAATAGAACCATTAAAATTCCAATCAAAATCCAAAATTTTGTCCTGTGAAACTGATAAAATTAAAATATACAAATGCAAAAGGTCAAGGATAGACAAGATATTCTTGAAGAACAAGGTGAGAAGCCCACTGTACTGATCATGGAAACTTATAAAGTGCTGGTGATGAGGACAGTGTGATATTGGTGCAAGGATTACATGAAAAATAATAAATATGCTGTAAGGTCCACAGATAGATGCTTGTTTTATTGCAAAGGTGTGTGATAGAACGTGTTACCAAGGTTATTGCCCCAGAACCACACCATTGCCCCTCTCTCTGGGTAAACTTGCAGAAAAACAAAACTAACCATATCCTCTGGCTGTGTTTACATCACAGGAACAAGAGAATCTAACCACAAGAAAACCAGAGCATGCTGGTTCAGCTCGAAAAGTGGGACAAAGGTTGCTCTGCAGGTCATTACCATCTCATTATAATAGTAAGATCTCGGCCATCCCACCATTGACAGTTCAACCCGCTTCTGACCCAGACGCCAAAGGACCATACGAGGGCAGAAAAGAGGTGGCACCCCAGTTCCAGGAAGAACACCACCTTTTCCCATAAAACCATTACATATGCCTCCCCCCCCTTAAACCTTACCTTTAAAATCTTGCCTTAATCTCCCCCATCCCCTGACCCTCGCCCAATGTGAAGCTGGGTTTTGGAACTAAGTTCCCACTTCTCTAATCATTGAATAAACTTGTGTTGTTTCTATCTCAGTATAGGTTTCTTTATTGGCTGTGGGAACCCAAGCTAGGAAAAGGAACCCTCCCCACAGGGTTAGGGGGCTTCGGCCAGGCTAGGGCCCAAGTAGGGGTGCATATGACAAATTTTGTAACAGAATGCATGAGTATTCACTAAAATATGCTGGCCCTCCCTGTAGGAAGATAATATGTACGCAAAACTGTTGAACTGCCGGCCATGTACTAGCTTTGGGCAATGAAATACGAGAAGTTAGTATCATACCAGGCCAAAAGCTTTAAGAGCCTATGCATGCTTCACCCCCTCTCCCTTCTACCACAAAGACTAGCAATGTTCCAGATAGAGGTTGTAGCATAAAGCCAGAGCCCAGCCATAAATGAGGACTAAACTTTGTGATTTACCGCTACTAGGACTTGGGGATTATTTGATGCTATAGGAAAACCTAGCCTTTCTAAACGATAGAAGTTGCACTGTAAAATAGTAGAGAAATTATCTATAGTCTTTTCAGTTAATTAGCCTGAGATAAAAAATAGCTCCATATGTAAAATAGTCTTTAGGAACCCTCCCCTACCTCACTCACATCATACACAAAAATTAATTCTATGTGAGTTGCAGGTTTACAGCAAAACAAAATGCTTTCAGCAGATAATCTAGGAGTATATATTTATGATGCTAGCATAGTGAAAGCTTTCTTAGAAAAACACAAAAAGCTTTATCTATAAAGGAAAAGACTAATAAATTGGCCTACATAAACATTAAAACTTCCCTCATCAAAATATACTATTAAATGCTCGAGTTAAAAAAAAATGCAACATATACAACTGATGAAGGGCTTTCAAACAGAATACATGACATTTTTTTTTTAAAAATGGACAAAATCCTTAAACAGCCACTTCACCAAGAGTTTATCCATCCAAGTGGCTGATAAACATATGAAATAGAGCATAGCTTTATTAATAATTAGTGAAACACAATTCATATCAAATTATAGCACCATTACAGACCCACCAAAGAAGCTAAGATGAACACAACAGACAATACCAAGTGTTAACATAAAAACGAAGCAACTAAAAACTCCCTTAAAGCTGTAAATAGAACAACTGCCTTGGAAAACAGTTTGGCATTATGGGCTGAAGTTAAAAGGTACACATATTCTCTCTCCCAGAAAGTCTATTTTGAGGTGTACCCTCAGAAAACACATACCTTTGCTGGACTTGGAGATCTGCTGCCAAGACCTTCCAAAGGAGGATCTGCCGCCCAGAAGCACCCAGTGACTCAGCAAACAGCCTCCAGCTTCCAGCTCCTTCATTATAAGCTTCAGCTGCAGAGAGCTCATCAAGCCAAGACGCTCCCTTTCCAGGGTAGCAGTTCCTATCCACACCCAGTTAGTGGGTGAGGCAGAGCTCAAAGGCCTGGCCATTTGAGCCTTATGTACTTGCTCCAGACATGCCTTCCAGATTTTCCAAGACACTGTCAGGCCTATACTTCAGCTCAGCTTCTTTCTTTGCCCAATCCTGCTTCAATCCCCTTTCCTTTACAGGTGTTAGTCCCTAAAAGCATTGCATACCCTAAGTTCCATCTCAGCATGTGCCTTCTGGGGAAATCAAACTGTAACAACTGGTGTTAGGAATGGTCTGAGAAAGTAGCCGAGAAGTTAGGATTTGAGGCTAGCTCATTCACTGCCCAACTGGCAATGGAAACTCCCTCAAGAGTGATAGGTGGTACAGTGCATTGCACACAGGAAGTTCTTATCAGCTCTCTTGGTAGGGCTGGAGAAACTGAGGATCAAGCCCAGGACTTAATAGTTAGAGTAGCTGAACTTCAAAGAGAGTTAAAATGCCCAACTAAAGCAGTTAGTGTTTTGGCTGAGTAAACCTCTCCCAGCTGACAGCCATATGGAGAATCGTGATGATTAACTAAAGGAAGAGGAAAATCTCTGAATCTGGTTCATGGATGGTGCTCTGGGCTGAATTGTGTTCCCTGCCCCCAAATCCATATGTTGAAATCCCAACACCCTGTACCTCATAAAGTGACTATTTGCATATAGTGTCTTTAAAAAGGTGATTAAGTTAAAATATGTCACTAGGATGGGCCTTCATCCAGTATAACTGTCCTTATAAGAAGAGATTAGGACATGGGTACAGTGGGAAGACCAAGTGAAGATAAGAGAAGTCAGACAGCCACAAGCCAAGAAACCAAGTGTTAAAAGACACTTCTGCTGACACTTGATTTTAGACTTCTAGCCTCTAGAGTTGTGAGAAAATAAATTTCTGTTGTTTAAATCACCCAGTCCACAGTACTTTATTATGACGATCCTTGTAAACTAATACAGATTTTGGTACCAAGAAATGGGGGATTGCTGTAAAAAATACCTAAAATATGAACACTGGGGTGAATGTATCTTTTCAAGTTAGTATTTTCATTTTGGGGGGATATATACCCAGCAGTGGAACTACTGGTCCATAAAGTAGTTCTACTTCCAATTTTTTGAGGAACATCCATACTGTTTTCCATAGTGTCTGCACAAATTTACATTCCTACCAGCAGTGTATAAGGGTTCTCTTTTCTCTACATCCTCACCAACATTTTTTATTTATAGATTTTTTATATTACCACTCTGACAGATGTGAAGTTATAACTCATTGTGGTTTGATTTGCATTTCTGTAATAATTAGTAATGTTGAGTATCTTTTCATGTGTCAATTACCCACCTGTGTGTCATCTTAGGAAAAATGTCTATTCAGGTCTTCTACCCACTTTTAAATTTTGATCTTGAGTTGTATGAGCTGTTCATAAATTTTGGATATTAACCCCTTACCCATCATATTATTTGTAGATATTTTCTCCCAATCAGTAGGTTGTCTTAATGTCGTTGATAGTTTCCTTTGCTGTGCAAAGCTTTTAAGCTTAATTAGGTCCTATTTGTTTACTTTTGCTTTTATTTTGCCTTAGGAGACAGATCCAAAATATATTGCTATAATTTATGTCAAATAGTGTTCTGCCTATGTTTTCTTCTAGGAATTTTATGGTTTCTGGTCTTACGTTTAGGTCTGTAATCCATTTCCAGTTTATTTTTGTATATGGTGTGAGAAAATTTGTTCTACTTTCATTCTTTTACATGTAGCTGTCTGGTTTTCCCAGCACCACTAATTGAAGAGACTATCCTCCATTTATATTCATGCCCCCTTTGTTGTAGATTAATTGATCATAGATGTGTGGGTTTATTTCTGGGCTCTCTATTCTGTTCCATTGATCTATGTGTCTGTTTTTGTGCCAGCACCATGCTGTTTTGATGACTGTAGCTTTGTAGTATAATATGAAGTCAGGGAGCATGATGCATCCAGCTTTGTTTTGTTTTTTCCCCAAGATTGCTTTGGCAATTTGGGGTCTTTTTTGGTTCCATATAAATTTTAGGATTATTTGTTATAGTTTAGTGAAAAATGTCATGGGTATTTTGATAGCGATTACATTAAATCTGTAGATTACTTTGGGTAGTATGGCCATTTTAATATTAATTCTTCAAATCCAAGAGCACAGGATAGTCTTCCATTTCTCTGAACCATCTACCCAGTTCTGTGTGGATCTTTCTGATAGCCTTAGTTATACAGGGGTCTTTTTTCCAGTTTCCAGTTAGTTTTCAGTGAAAAGTATTCCACATATAGATGCATTTTTTATGTGTTCATCGAGAAAGGTGAGTTCCAAGTCTTCCTACTCTGCCATTTTGATATGTCTCCAGGATTCCTCTTCTTATAAAGACACTAGTCATGTTGGATTAGGGCACAGCCTTATAACTTCATTTTAACTTGATTACCTCTGCAAAGACCCCATCTCCAAATAATATCATATTCTGAAGTATTAGGGATTAGTACTTCAACATACAGATTTTAGTGAGAACACATTTCAAACTGTATCAGATTACATTTTCTAAAGTAAAAAAAAAGTATATATAAGTATATAAAATATACGTATGTATACATATATGTGTGTATATATATGGTAAAACTACAAAGAAAAGAAAAGTACACATAAAATATAGATAATGGTACCTTTAGTTGTAGGAATGGAATTGGCATCCAGAAAAGACACACATAGGTGTTGGCAATGTTTCACATATATATTGTCTATAGTTGCTTTTACACTATATCAGCAGAGTGAAATAGTTGTGACAGAGAGAGTATGGCTCATAAGATCCCTGCTGCAGGCTTAGAAGGTGTCTTATCCATGGTTACCCCTTCCAAAGACAGCCCCCAGCTAATATTGCTGATGCAGGGACATAAATATCTGGTCCTCTTCCCTCAATTAGGGACAACTCTGAAGGCTGTACCCGCTCCAGATGGGTTGAGGACTCAGTTATAATTGCTTTGAGGGTCAATTCTTTTTTCCACCCAATCCTGCATTCCCCACTTCCTTACAGATATCTCTTCTGAAAGTACTCTCCAATAAACTTCAGTATGCAGCTCTCAGCTTCAGAGTATTTCCAGACAACTCAAACCAAAAAATACACATACAATGATTTAGTGGAATCCATTCTATAATACAAGTATTTCATATCCCTGTGGCTTCCCTTATCCTGTTTTCATCTCTCAGCTTGAAATTTCCTTTCCAACCTAACTGACAAATTCCTACTCATCCTTTAAGGTCAAGATTCAAATGTGTTCGTGTAATGAAATAAAATTAGTTATTCTATCAGTTGCAATCCTACAGCACTATGATGGCAATTCTTTATATTCTTTTTAATTGTGTGTGATAAAATAGTAAAAAGTAAAAAAAAAAAAAGGAAACAAAAGAAAAGAAATAGAAAATTCATATTCTCATCTACAACTGCAGGGACTCTGCAGTTTGTTGTATGGGTGCCTGTGTGTGATATTGAGAGTCATGGCTGAGAAGGAATTCAAAACTTGGAAATATTTCTGAATAAAGAAAAAACTGTGTTTAATCATTTAATTAATCAATTAGTGTATGGTTGTATGTATGTACAGGCTACGTTGCTCTTTTTCATCATTCTTTTCTTTCCTTCTCAACATGGTACTGAGTAAGTTTTTAGTAAAATATGCAAATTTAAAAGACATACTATTACTAATACTGCTACATCAAGCATTCCTTAAGCACGAGGCAATATCTTATGAGTCTTACATGTATTAACTTATATAACACTCCCATCAACCACAAGAACTAGGCCCTATTATTATCTCCATTTTGTAGATAAAGAACTGAGACTCAAAGGGATTGTGTAACTTGCTACAGTCACACAACTCATAGTGACAGAGCCATAATTCAAGTGTAACAACTTTTTAGCCCTTCTTAAATTCTTCAAAATTTACTTCCTAAAAAAGACTTAATTTTCCATCTTTAATAGTATGCTCATGGTTTAAGATGCCATCACTATGGCCATCAAACTTATAATAAAAAAGTTTGCTTGACTATTAGATAGACCTCTTTGAAAAAATCTGTAAGTTCTTGGTCACTTATTGCCATCATTATCAGAAGATGAAATACCTGTGTGCTTCTGGGATGGAGGCAGGACCCTGAAGAGGAAAAAGAGTTAGAGAAAAAGCAAAGGAAACTTGGAGTGATGAGGGGAGAAGGAAGAACATCATCGCGGTAGGTCTTGTAGACACTCATCACAACTATGCTGTACTCTGGCTTTAAATATAAAGAAAAGTTTTTGCAACAGCCTTTGAACTCCATGTGTGCATGTAATCAACTAATAGTGACACTGATTTCTTCCTGGTGATAGAAGAGACCTGCTTCTCTTCCCAAACATGAGGGATTCAACCTAGGGGTTACACATGAATGCAAATTTACCAACAATGTACCATGCCATGTTTTTTCACAGAGTATCTAATAAATCCCTGTCTCCTTTAATTAAATTATATCACACACGACTTTTCCCATGTGAAGTTTAGCCTTTAATTTGATGGAAATGATAGGAAAGAGTCAAACTAGTAAGATGTCATTATAAACAGTTAATCTGTTTATTGCAGTGGACTGAATGATCAAGATAGATAATTTTTAGACAATGGGGAGAATGTAGAAGAATTTTTACTTTCAGTTAGAAGCAGAGAATCAACTTTCATTGCGAGGTAACAGAGCACAGTAAAAAGACTCCTAGAGTGGTAATCAGAGACTACATTCCAGTCCTTGAACTGCCAGGAACAGGTTGTATGATCTTAGGCAAGTTTTGACTTTCCTTAGCCTTCTCATTTCAGGAATATTGTGAGACTCCAATAAAGTTGTCACAGCTCTACAATAATTCTGCCATATTAAAAAAATGTGTTATTTTATTGTTGATCACAACACCTTATGCACATTAGGCCTTTCATAAAAATCTGCTGATCAAAATTAAGTTCCTTCATTTTAACATTTCAATGACACGTATGTGTGTCCCTTCTGATACATAAAAGTATAACAATAGAGGTTTCCGGGAAGATGGCAGAAGAGTAAGATGCGGAGATCACCTTCCTCCCCACAGATACACCAGAAATACATCTACACGTGGAACAACTCCTACAGAACACCTACTGAACGCTGGCAGAAGACCTCAGACCTCTCAAAAGGCAAGAAACTCCCCACATACCTGGGTAGGGCAAAAGAAAAAAGAATAAACAGAGACAAAAGAATAAGGATGGGACCTGCACCAGTGGGAGGGAGCCGTGAAGGAGGAAATGTTTTCACACACTAGGAGACCCTTCGCGGGTGGAGACTGCGGGTGGTGGAGGGGGAAAGCTTCAGAGCCGTGGAGGAGAGCATAGCAACAGGGGTGCGGAAGGCAAAGCAGAGAGATTCCCGCACAGAGGATCGGCGCCGACGGGCACTCACCATCCCGAGAGGCTCGTCTGCTCACCCGCCAGGGCAGGGGGGACTGGGAGCTGAGGCTCGGCTTCGGTCGGAGCACACGGAGAGGACTGGGGTTGGCGGCATGAACACAGCCTGAAGGGAGTTAGTGCGCCACGGTTAGCCGGGAGGGAGTCCAGGGAAAAGTCCGGACCTGCCGAAGAGGCAACAGACTTTTTCTTCACTCTGTTACCTGGTGCGCGAGGAGAGGGGATTAAGCGCGCAGCTTAAAGGAGCTCCTGAGATGGGCGTGAGCTGCGGCTAAAAGCGCAGACCCCAGAGACGGGCATGAGACGCTAAGGCCACTGCTGCTGCCACCAAGAAGCCTGTGTGCAAGCACAGGTCACTATCCACACCTCCCCTCGCAGGATCCTGTGCAGCCCACCACTGCCAGGGTCCCAGGATCCAGGGACAACTCCTCCAGAAGAACGCACGCGCACCTCAGGCTGGTGCAACGTCATGGTGGCCTCTGCTGCCACAGGCTCGCCCCGCACTCTGTGCCCCTCCCTCCCCCCTGGACTGAGTGAGCCAGAGTTCCCTGCGCCTTTAACCCCGTCCTGTCTGAGCGAAGAACAAACGCCCTCCAGCGACCTACACGCAGAGGCGGGGCCAAATCCAAAGCTGAGCCCCTGTGAGCTGTGAGAACAAAGAAGAGAAAGGGAAATCTCTCCAAGCAGCCTCAGAAGCAGTGGATTAAAGCTCCACAATCAACTTGATGTGCCCCGCATCTGTGGAATATATGAATAGACAACGAATCATCCCAAATTGAGGAGGTAGACTTTGAAAGCAAGATTTATGATTTTTCCCCTTTTCCTCTTTTTGTGAGTGTGTATGTGTATGCTTCTGTGTGAGATTTTGTCTGTATAGCTTTGCTTCCACCATTTGTCCTAGGGTTCTATCCGTCCGTTTTTTTTTTTGTTTGTTAGTTTTTTTTTTTAATTTTTTTTCTTAATAATTTTTTTTATTTTAATAACTTTATTTTATTTTATCTTACTTTATTTTATTTTACTTTATCTGCTTTCTTTTTTTTTCCTTCCTTCCCTCCTCCCTTCCCTCCTTCCTCCCTCCCTCCCTCCCTCCTTTCTTTCTTTCCTTTCTTTCTCTCTTTCCTTCTACTTCTACTAATTATTTCTTTCTACTTTTTCTCCCTTTTATTCTGAGCCGTGTGGATGAAAGGCTCTTGGTGCTGCAGCCAGGAGTCAGTGCTGTGCCTCTGAGGTGGGAGAGCCAACTTCAGGAAACTGGTCCATAAGAGACCTCCCAGCTCCAAATAATATCAAACGGCGAAAATCTCCCACAGATCTCCATCTCAATACCAGCACCCAGCTTCACTCAACGACCAGCAAGCTACAGTGCTGGACACCCTATGCCAAACAACTAGCAAGACAGGAAAACAACCCCACCTATTAGCAGAGAGGCTTCCTAAAATCATAATAAGTCCACAGACTCACCAAAACACACCAACAGACGTTGACCTGCCCACCAGAAAGACAAGACCCAGCCTCATCCACCAGAACACAGGCACTAGTCCCCTACACCAGGAAGCCTACACAACCCAATGAACCAACCTTAGCCACTGGGGACAGACAGCAAAAACAATGGGAACTACGAACCTGCAGCCTGCAAAAAGGAGACCCCAAGCACAGTAAGATAAGCAAAATGAGAAGACAGAAAAACACACAGCAGTTGAAAGAGCAAGATAAAAACCCACAAGACCTAACAAATGAAGAGGAAATAGGCAGTCTACCTGAAAAAGAATTCAGAATAATGATAGTAAACGTGATCCAAAATCTTGGAAATAGAATAGACAAAATGGAAGAAACACTTAACAAGGACCTAGAAGAACTAAAGATGAAACAAGCAACGATGAACAACACAGTAAATGAAATGAAAAATACTCTAGATGGGATGAATAGCAGAATAACTGAGGCAGAAGAACGGATAAGTGACCTGGAAGATAAAATAGTGGAAATAACTACTGCAGAGCAGAATAAAGAACTAAGAAGGAAAAGAACGTAGGACAGTCTCAGAGACCTCTGGGACAACATTAAATGCACCAACATTCAAAATATAGGGGTTCCAGAAGAAGAAGAGAAAGAAAGGCACTGAGAAAATATTTGAAGAGATTAGAGTTGAAAACTTCCCTAATATGGGAAAGGAAATAGTTAATCAAGTCCAGGAAGCACAGAGTCCCATACGGGATAAGTCCAAGGAGAAATACGCCAAGACACATATTAATCAAACTGTCAAAAATTAAATACAAAGAAAACATATTAAAAGCAGCAAGGGAAAAACAACAAATAACACACAAGGGAATCCCCATAAGGTTAAATGCTGATCTTTCAGCAGAAACTCTGCAAGCCAGAAGGGACTGGCAAGACATATTTAAAGTGATGAAGGAGAAAAACCTACAACCAAGATTACTCTACCCAGCAAGGATCTCATTCAGATTTGATGGAGAACTTAAAACCTGTACAGACAAGCAAAAGCTGAGAGAGTTCAGCACCACTAAAGCAGCTTTACAACAAATACTAAAGGAACTTCTCTAGGCAGGAAACACAAGGGAAGGAAAAGACCTACAATAACGAACCCAAAACAATTAAGAAAATGGGAATAGGAACATACATATCGATAATTACCTTAAATGTAAATGGACTAAATGCTCCCATCAAAAGACACAGATTGGCTGAATGGATACAAAAACAAGACCCATACATATGCTGTCTACAAGAGACCCAATTCATACCTAGAGACACATACAGACTGAAAGTAAGGGGATGGAAAAAGATATTCCATGCAAGTGGAAAGCAAAAGAAAGCTGGAGTAGCAATTCACATATCAGACAAAATAGACTTTAAAATAAAGACTATTAGAAGAGACAAAGAAGGACACTACATAATGATCAAGGTATTGATCCAAGAAAAAGATATAACAATTGTAAATATTTATGCACCCAAAATAGGAGCACCTCAATATATCAGGCAAATACTAACAGCCATAAAATGGGAAATTGACATTAACAGTAATCATAGTAGGGGACTTTAGCACCCCACTTTCACCAATGAACAGATAATCCAAAATGAAAATAAATAAGGAAACACAACTTTACATGATACATTAAACAAGATGGACTTAATTGATATTTATAGGACACTCCATCCAAAAACAACAGAATACACATTTTTCTCAAGTGCTCATGGAACATTCTCTAGGATAGATCATATCTTGGGTCACAAATCAAGCCTTGGTAAATTTAAGAAAATTGAAATTGTATCAAGTATCTTTTCCAACCACAATGCTATGAGACTAGATAGCAATTACAGGAAAAGATCTGTAAAAAATACAAACACATGGAGGCTAAGCAATACACTACTTAATAACGAAGTGATCACTGAAGAAATCAAAGAGGAAACCAAAAAATACCTGGAAACAAATGACAATGAAAACACAATGACCCAAAACCTATGGGATGCAGCAAAAGCAGTTCTAAGAGGGAAGTTTATAGCAATACAATCCTACCTTAAGAAACAGGAAACATCTTGAATAAACAACCTAACCTTGCACCTAAAGCAATTAGAGAAAGAAGAACAAAAACACCCCAAAGTTAGCAGAAGGAAAGAAATCATAAAAATCAGATCAGAAATAAATGAAAAAGAAATGAAGGAAACAATAGCAAAGATCAATAAAACTAAAAGTTGGTTCTTTGAGAAGATAAACCAAATTGATAAACCATTAGCCAGACTCATCAAGAAAAAAAGGAAGAGGACTCAAATCAATAGAATTAGAAATAAAAAAGGAGAAGTAGCAACTGACACTGCAGAAATACAAAGGATCATGAGAGATTACTACAAGCAACTCTGTGCCAATAAAATGGACAACCTGGAAGAAATGGACAAATTCTTAGAAATGCACAACCTGCAAAGACTGAATCAGGAAGAAATAGAAAATATGAACAGACCAATCACAAGCACTGAAATTGAAACTGTGATTAAAAATCTTCCAACAAACAAAAGCCCAGGACCAGACGGCTGCACAGGTGAATTCTATCAAACATTTAGAGAAGAGCTAACACCTATCTTTCTCAAACTCTTCCAAAATATAGCAGAGGGACGAACACTCCCAAACTCATTCTACGAGGCCACCGTCACCTTTATACCAAAACCAGACAAGGATGTCACAAAGAAAACTACAGGCCAATATCACTGATGAACATATATGCAAAAATCCTCAACAAAATACTAGCAAACAGAATCCGACAGCACATTAAGAGGATCATACACCATGATCAAGTGGGGTTTATTCCAGGAATGCAAGGATTCTTCAGTATATGCAAATCAATCAATGTGATACACCATATTAACAATTTGAAGGAGAAAAACCATATGATCATCTCAATAGATGCAGAGAAAGCTTTCGACAAAATTCAACACTCATTTACGATAAAAACCCTGCAGAAAGTAGGCATAGAGGGAACTTTCCTCAACATAATAAAAGCCATATATGACAAACCCACAGCCAACAACATCCTCAATGGTGAAAAACTGAAACCATATCACTAAGATCAGGAACAAGACAAGGTTGCCCACTCTCACCACTCTTATTCAACATAGTTTTGGAAGTTTTAGCCACAGCAATCAGAGAAGAAAAGGAAATAAATGTAATCCAAATCAGAAAAGAAGAAGTAAAGCTGTCACTGTTTGCAGATGACATGATACTATACATAAAGAATCCTAAAGATGCTACCAGAAAACTACTAGAGCTAATCAATGAATTTGGTAAAGTAGCAGGGTACAAAATTAATGCACAGAAATCTCTGACATTCCTATACACTAATGATGAAAAATCTGAAAATGAAATCAAGAAAACACTCCCATTTACCATTGCAACAAAAAGAATAAAATATCTAGGAATAAACCTACCTAAGGAGACAAAAGACCTGTAAGCAAAAAATTATAAGACACTGATGAAAGAAATTAAAGATGATACAAATAGATGGAGAGATATACCATGTTCTTGCATTGGAAGAATCAACATTATGAAAATGACTCTACTACCCAAAGCAATCTACAGATTCAATGCAATCCCTATCAAACTACCACTGGCATTTTCCACAGAACTAGAACAAAAAATTTCATAATTTGTATGGAAACACAAAAGACCCTGAATAGCCAAAGTAATCTTGAGAAAGAAAAACAGAGCTGGAGGAATCAGGCTCCCTGACTTCAGACTATACTAGAAAGCTACAATAATCAAGACAGTATGGTACTGGCACAAAATCAGAAAGATAGGTCAATGGAACAGGATGGAAAGCCCAGAGATAAACCCACGCACATATGGCCACCTTATCTTTGATAAAGGAGGCAGGAATGTACAGTGGAGAAAGGACAGCCTCTTCAGTAAGTGGTGCTGGGAAAACTGGACAGGTACATGTAAAAGTATGAGATTAGATCACTCCCTAACACCATACACAAAAATAAGCTCAAAATGGATAAAAGACCTAAATGTAAGGCCAGAAACTCTCAAACTCTTAGAGGAAAACATAGGCAGAACACTCTGTGACATAAATCACAGCAAGATCCTTTTTGACCCACTTCCTAGAGAAATGGAAATAAAAACAAAAATAAACAAATGGGACATAATGCACAGCAAAGGAAACCAGAAACAAGACCAAAAGACAACCCTCAGAATGGGAGAAAATATTTGCAAATGAAGCAACTGACAAAGGATTAATCTCCAAAATTTATAAGCAGCTCATGCAGCTCAATAACAAAAAAACAAGCAACACAATCCAAAAATGGGCAGAATCCCTAAATAGACATTTCTCCAAAAAAGATATACAGACTGCCAACAAACACATGAAAGAATGCTCAACATCATTAATCATTAGAGAAATGCAAATCAAAACTACAATGAGATATCATCTCACACCAGTCAGAATGGCCATCATCAAAAAATCTAGAAACAGTAAATGCTGGAGAGGGTGTGGAGAAAAGGGAACACTCTTGCACTGCTGGAGCGAATGTGAATTGGTACAGCCACTATGGAGAACAGTATGGAGGTTCCTTAAAAATCTACAAATAGAAATACCATATGACCCAGCAATCCCACTACTGGGCATATACCCTGAGAAAACCATAATTCAAAAAGAGTCATGTACCAAAATGTTCATTGCAGCTCTATTTACAATAGCCCAGAGATGGAAACAACCTATGTGTCCATCATTGGATGAATGGATAAAGAAGATGTGGCACATATATACAATGGAATATTACTCAGCCATAAAAAGAAACGAAATTGAGCTATTTGTAATGAGGTGGATAGACCTAGAGTCTGTCATACAGAGTGAAGTAAGTCAGAAAGAGAAAGACAAATACCGTGTGCTAACACATATATATGGAATTTAAGAAAAAAAAATATCATGAAGAACCTAGGGGTAAGACAGGAATAAAGACACAGACCTACTAGAGAATGGACTTGAGGATATGGGAAGCGGGAAGGGTAAGCTGTGAGAAAGCGAGAAAGAGGCATGGACATATATACACTACCAAACGTAAGACAGATAGCTAGTGGGTAGCAGCCACATAGCACAGGGAGATCAGCTCGGTGCTTTGTGACCGCTTGGAGGGGTGGGATAGGGAGGATGAGAGGGAGGGAGATGCAAGAGTGAAGAGATATGGGAACATATGTATATGTATAACTGATTCACTTTGTTATGAAGCAGAAACTAACACACCATTGTATTGCAATTATACTCCAATAAAGATGTAAAAAAAGAAAAGAAAAGAAAAGAAAAGAAAAACAGCCTGACCACATTCTTTTCCTTCTGAGCCCTTTTGAATTGATCTATAGCACGCAAAGTTTATTGCTGACTTTCCTACAGTTTATCCATGTCTTCAAGCTTTAACTTTAAAATCTAAGGGATTATTAGTGAGGTTTGCTGCAATCTCCTCCCATAACAATGAACTTCCTAAGGAGGGGAGTTTTATAAAAAAAAAAAAAAAAGTATAAAAATAGGTGAAATGTATTAACCATGCTATATACAATACTGAATTCTTACAACGACACTGTGAGGTTACTGTTCTTGTTAAACCCATTTCACACCTCAGCATTACAGAGGTTCCATAACTGGTTATAAAATGTCACAACTAGTAGGTGCTAGAGAAAGGATTCAGCATAGATCTGCTGGACACCAATATTCCATGTCACTTTCATCATGAAATATCCTTCTGTTTGATATACAATTCTCTCTGAGTCCCTCAAAGAGATATTCTCAGGGCAGAAAACATATACACTACGGGATCACAATTACAAAGTAAGTCCCCTCAAAATTCAAATCTGTTTTAAAGACAAAGGCAGCGACTTCCCTGGTGGTCCAGTGGTAAAGAATCCACTTTCCAATGCAGGGGACGTGGATTCTATCCCTGGTCAGAGAACTAAGATCTCACATGCCGCGGAGAAACTGAGCCCGCACACCACAACTACTGAGCTTGCACACCTCAACAAGAGAGCCCGTGTGCCACAACTAGAGAGAGAAAACCCGCACACCACAACTAGAGAGGAGCGTGAGCACTGCAACAAAGAGACCACGTGCCACAACTAAGACCCGACACAGTCAAAAAAAAAAAATTAAATAAATAAAATAAATATTTTTTTAAAAAGGCAAATGCGCGCGCGCACACACACACACACACACACACACACACACAGATATATCCATATGATATTAATGAGTGCCATGAAAATAGCTCATGTCTGTGCTGAAATGTCTATATTCATGGAGCTATTTCTCATTTTCTAATTTCTTTGCTCTACATAATTATCATCTCTTGAAAAAATGGATATAATTTGGAATGTTTTAGTTAGGAAAGTTTCTATTAACGTAAAGAATGTTCTGTTTGCAATACCACTAAGATAATCAGAACTGGTAACCGAAAGGAATAACACTGTGGCAAACCACTCCTCCTGTCATAACACTATCATTCCCCAAGCATCAGTTCTTAAAAAAAAAAAAAAAAAAAAAAAAAATCAAGGGTTTTATTCAGGTGGCAATATTTATTTTAAATAGATATAGAAATATGTGCTGAACTCTTCAGGAAAGGTCTGATTACCTGCAAACCATGGAGGCAGCCATCTATACATTAGCATAGATGATAATTGCCTGCTTCCTGATGCTGTGTACAAATTTGACATTCCAGCTACCTGTTTCCATGAGCAAGTATAAAATATTTACCACTTCTGGCATCTGACCAACTAATTACCTTCAAATATTCAACCAGAGTCCGCTAAAATATAAAATTAAAACTTTAAAGATAGTTTCCTTACATTCTCTAACTTTATATTCTCTTTTAATTCTAAGTAATCCTTGGGGCTAAAAATCTCAGGGTGCTACAAAAGTTATTCAGTGATCTTAGAAATATAACTAAGGTCACACCAGCAGTTTTTAAACACACTTTATATGTTTAATTGAAAATCACATTTCCTTTACCTTCTTCCAGCATATATTGTACTTAACACTCTGAACATTAGCCCTCGAAATAAAGAAATGAATAATATATGAGTTGCTCTTTATTAGGATTTTGAAACCTGACTTAAAATTAATTTTCAAGACAATTATGGAACACTAAATGTCATATTCACTAGTACCTGTACGCTGCTTCCCAACTGCAAAGTGCTGTTTTCCACAGCCATCTGTTCATATACTCTCTCTTCCAACTTGAATGAATATTGACAAAACCTCTTTCTAAAGGGAAAACTTAGGGATTTGAAGCTCTTCATGTATTTGCAGAAAGTTCACATAAAATTTGCACTCTGTAGCTAGGAACTATACAAAAAGTACAATTACAGGAACTCATGTAAAGTCATTTATGACATGCTTGAGTATGCCAGAAATGTCTGATATGGTATTTAAGCAAAAGGTCTTATTGCACAAATGCTCATAACGTATGTACTATGAAGTCTAAAGGGACTATGGACTAAAGGAATGCAATGAATAACTATGGGATGTAACATATTCTAAAAAAGTCATACTGGAAAAGAGGATTCTTATACAAATGGATGCTAAATGCCCAAACTAAAACCTTCAGCACATCACAGCTATACTCATCAAGCAAGAAAGACTTCTTAATGTTTAAAATAAGCATTTCTTGGTTGGTGGATACACCAGTGATTGTGAAAGTGAGGACATTTGTAAGTGTTATTGGACAATTTCAAACTTGTAAAATTATGTCTATCCAAACAGAATAGATTTGTACAGTGAACAACATTATGTGAATCTACTCTATATAGAGTACTTTACTAATTTGGGGAACTGGGAAAAGGAGGAAGGAAAACACAAAGAAAATAACTGATAAAGTGCTTATCCTCAAATTAACTTTATATCTAATAAGAAGGATATACAGGTTAACACAGTGTCAGGAGAAAGAGAATAGAATATCATAAAATCCAGTAACAAAATAAATAACACAAGCAGCCCTCATCTCCATCAATCTCAAAAGCAATGTGCTTTATATATAAACTTCCTTTTTGAAAAGAAATTAGGTATTCTAAAGAGAATAACCCATGGATAGGCCATCATGCGTTTCTGTACTTCCAAAGCAGATAGAGGAGATGAATTTGGCAAAGTTTACTGTGTAAAAATAGCAAGCATGAGACGCTTTCCCTCTCCTTGCTGATTAATTGTAAATAGAGCTTTGTTCCTTTCCCAGGTCAACTGCTCACGCTTGCAATAAATTCCAGAAGTGAAAATGATCCACCTTGACATCTTAGTACCACTGATCACCATGGTTGATATAGCTCATCAGGCCGGCTCCATAGGCATCCTTTTTCTTCTTCATCACTTCATGTGTGTCCTACTAAAGTTGCAATTCTCAATCAATTTCCAGATAAAGATCATTCATTCTTAAAGTGAGGCTATATGAGAGGATGAGTCCTCTTGCTGGAGGCTCCAAACAAATAAACTTTATTTCCAAGATCATTACTCAATTCAACTAATTTGAGATTGTTGTTTTTATTATGTATACAATTTATTATTTTTTATCATGTCTGTAATATCATTGAGTAAGGCTGAATCCTATCTCTGACAGCCATGTCTATAACTTTTCCAATTGGCTTGAGATGCCAAACTAAACAATACTACCACAGTCTTGAACAATTAATGACATGCTCAAATGTATTTTGACTGACTGAGCAGCAATTTAATTGATTCTACTCTACGTATTCTACAATATTAAACCTTTATTTTAATATAAGTCAAGGAACAACTTGAATTGCTAAGTCCCTACAAAAAAGTATTGTTTGGGTAACACAAGTTTGGTAAAAGGAAGAGTTTTGCCCAGGTTTGGATGTGTAAAGCAAACATAAGTGAGAAACATTTAGGAATGATAGCAATCAGATATTATTATAAATAAGGACAAACACCTCATTCCTTAGGAGAGAATACAGCACACCATTTTATTAGTTGGATATTCCCTGGGATAGATATCAAAGACATAAAACATGTGTCACACACATACACACACACACACACACACACACACACACACACACACACACATATATATATATTTAAAGTTATTTGTCCATTACTGAAAAGAAATTACTCTAAAAGGTATCCAAGTGAGCAAAAAAAAGGAGACACTAATGTCCTTTTTCCTTTCCCAGACGATCATGTATGCCAAAATAAAGAGCTTGATGTATCAGACAGGGTTTTAGCTGAATGTGTCAGCACAGAATACAGCACTGGAGCAAAAGAGAATGGATTACATATTTTCAAAACCAATGTATATTATATAATCTACCCTGTGGTGACCGTGGGGTGAGACACATCAGGTGGGGATAATCAAACATTTACCAGTAAACACTTCCATGTAGACTTTTCTCAGTTGAAACTACATGTCCAAGGATAGCTTTTATTCAACTCAACAAACTTCTGTCTTTAATAGCTCATTTAAATGTTTTTGGAACAATTCATTATAGACTGAAAAAGGCTCTGTGCAGCATTTTTAAATGGGCTTTGCACTAATGTGATAAGAGATATCTTTTGAAAAATAAAATAAAAGCCAGCAGAGCATATGGTGCTTCCACTCAGACATTTCTGCTTTTTTATACTAAAATTCATCAGAGAACACTGGAGGTTTTAAGAAACAAACAAAAACACTTCCACACCTACAGGGATGCTCTTGTTTCTCCCACATTTTAAGTGACTTTTAAAAAACGATATCATTACTTATTTTAGAAGCCGCCTTAAGAGCTGTGTAGGAAAGAAACTAATGTTTATCACAAACTTGCTATTGTGTATTATGCCAGGCATTTTGCACTATCCCCTTAGAGTTTTGCAATAAATTTTCAAGGTAGGTACCATAATCTCACTTTACAAATGAAGATTTTGGAAATTTTCTCAACATCTCACAGCTTTGACAAGTCATAGGATATATACTTAGATCCCTAACTCATTAATTCAAAAATCACATGCTAAGCAAAATGTTCTAGAGAAACCATAGTCGACTGAACCAACATGCCCCTGCTTTCACAGAATTAACAGACTGCCAGGAAAACAAACAGCGAGGTCCCTGGAGTCTTTCATGAGGATCCTACTTGCTAAGTACGTTAGGGCCTCTAAGAAAACCCCCAAGCTATCCTACCACATTGGTACAGTGAGAGTTCAAAGAAGCCATACTCAGAGAAAGACCTAGAAAGATTTCCAAACCCAGGGCCGAGAGTTTATTTTTTCCAATCCTTTTACTCTCTGGTTCCCTTTGTGGGTGATATTCAACTTGTGCTGTGTAGAGGAATTAGGAATGGAGTAAAAAGAGGGAGTAGAATTTTTAAAAACCTTATTCCATTACCTTTAGGGTTAGATTCTTCTAAATGTTTCCACTTGATTGGAGAGAAGAAAATTACAAACAAGGTGTTGAGAGAGAGTGATAGAAAAGTGAGTCATTTGGAGAAGAGAAACGGAGAAATACATTGCTTAAATGACTTGAAATACATGTTTTCTTCTGTGGCTGTGCATGACACAATAAACTTTTGAGAAAATCAAGAGGCTATGAAGAATAAGAAAGAAGTCAAAGGAAAGCTATTTGCCTTTGCAATATGTATACTTTTTACCAAGTGTTTTTTGCATAATTTTCATATAATCAACGCAATGCCTGGAAATAAAATAGTACCATTCAGGCTTTACAGAAAGGATGGGTAATCCAAGACTCAAAGTGTTTAAATAACCAGCTCGAAGTAACACAGCATTTTGGACAGGCTTTTGCAGCCAAACAACCTGACCATAAAGCCATGCTCTGGACATTACTGCTATGCTGTCTTGGCTTTACTAGGGGGAGAGATTAGAAGAGTATATGTAGCTGTGTGTATGCCTTTCTATAATGCAAATCCCAGACATAGTTGCAAATAATTAGGGACATTTGTTGGCATATCACATAGTCATTAGTGCTGCCCATATTTTCTCAGGAATCATGCTTTGCCTCCACTCCCACACCCTCTCCCCATAGCTCCCTACTGTATGCAGCTGGACTGCCATTGTGGCCATTGGAACTGCTTCCCTAGGTGGGGCTAGGGAATTAATGATCTTCTCCCTACCGCCTAGCAGCTCTCAGCTAATGGCAGGTATAAGGGAGGGGTTATGGCTTAGCTTCTTCGTCCCCAGGTGGAGCAACTCTGAGGCATGCTCTCTGCAATCTCCCAGATGGCCCAGAAGCATGGAGCTTCAGTTGCCTACACAGGTACCTGATCATTAACATACCCTGCATGAACTCACGCCCTTTCCTTTCTCACTTGCCTACCCATGCTTCGTGCGACAACTTCCCAAATATGCCTCATACATTCAGTTTGTATCTCAGGTTCGGCTTCAAAGGAAACCCAAACTCACACAGTTGGGGAGACTTTAGAGAGGAGGCAGAATTTGAATTGGCCCTTGAAAAAAAATGCAATTGGGCTTCCCTGGTGGCGCAGTGGTTGAGAGTCCACCTGCCGATGCAGGGGACGTGGGTTTGTGCCCCGGTCTGGGAGGATCCCACATGCCGCGGAGCGGCTAGGCCCGTGGGCCATGGCCGCTGAGCCTGCGTGTCTGGAGCCTGTGCTTACAGAAGGTAGGGAGATAAAAGGAATGGAAGCCAGATACAAAACATAGGTGTAGAAAAACCTAAGTCAGTTTGGACAAAGACAGAGAATAAAACAGTAGATTGGGAACGGTACATCCTTGAGAATGCTATAAAATAACATAAATAGTCTCACTTATTTCTCTTTTCCTGGGCAAGAGCCTTCAATAAGTTGTCATTTGCACTCACTGCCACTCTTTCTTAAGAAAATAGAGGTGTTTTTTTTGTGTGTGTGTTTTTTAAATCATTAACCATTTATTTATATCCTGCCTTATTCCAGAAAGGACTTGAGAAGACTGAAAGGTTGATGTTGACTAATTAACTACAGTTTGAAATTCTTATCCTCCTCTTCAATTCCTTCAGCAGCCCTGTTGATAGAATTCTTCATAATGAAACCAATAAGGGGAAAAAGAAATAAGAAGACAATGTTAATGCACTAATGGATATAAGGTAATTCCAAGTTTCCTGACCACTTTGCTATAAAGGCAATATTGTTAAATGAAGTTTTCTTCTGCATTTACATTATTTTCTTACTGAGATATATATATATATATACACACACACATATACATATATATGTCTCTTTTTTACTTAATGTGCTTATAATGTCATCAAAATAATGTTTCATTCTGGAGAAAGGAGGAAAAAAATCTATTTGGACTCCAAATGGGTTTCCCAGGAAATGTTTTTGATGTCTTGGAAATTTAGGGAAGAAGCCCTAAAGCTTTAGCAAAAATAAAGTACATAATATCTTCATGTTTCATTCCTGGTCTTTAAGGTAAAGAGATAATATTCTCTGGCTTTGGACAAAAAATTATTAAAACTGTATTTTTAAAAGGTACATAAAACAAAGGACTGATAGTGATCCATCACAGATTTTGCTTTTTTTTTTTTTTTTTTTTGCGGTACGCGGGCCTGTCAGTGTTGTGGCCTCTCCCGTTGCGGAGCACAGGCTCCTGACGCGCAGGCTCAGCCGCCATGGCCCACGGGCCCAGCCGCTCTGCGGCATGTGGGATCTTCCCGGACCGGGGCACGAACCCGTGTCTCCTGCATCGGCAGGCGGACTTTCAACCACTGCGCCACCAGGGAAGCCCCGTTGCTTTTTTTTAATTCTACCTACTCTTCACCTGTTTTTAAAACCTTGGAGGGACTTTCAGCTGCAGAGGTAAGCACAGGTAAAAGTAGTAGAGAGCATGTAGACCACAATTTGCTTTAGGACCTGCAATTAGGATTTTGGACAGTCAAAAATTTCTGAAGGGTATCAAAAATCTCCATTACAGACACTGTTAGGTTTTGAGGAAAAAACTGCTCTGCTGGCCCAAACTCTACCTGAAGGGCAGCTTTGGAATTAGGGAAAAGTATCATATTTTCTCCTTTCTCCTTTCTCCTTTCATGAGGTAAGTGCACAGGAAAAAAAAAAAAATTGTTTCAAGTATCCTGGGTCTTTATTCTACCTATTATAGAACTAATTGACTGGTGTTTGTTAATCCTTGAAGCTTGTTAGATAACAAAAGTGCATCCAATTCACATAGCTTATTTCAAGTAACCTTGAGAAGATTCCTAAAACTGCCAAGGAGAGCTTGTGTGGACATAATGTTACCATCATTAGACAAGAGAAATGGGACATATTACATGAAAATTTCAACTACAAAAGTGGTTTATTTTGTTTCAGTCCAAAGGGTTGGGCTAGGGATTTAAAGAATTAGAGCATTTTTATTTTTGAGGATAAAGAGGAGAAGATATCTTAAATTATTACTGTTTTGCAATGAACTTTTATGTGCATGTTTCAAGGGTGCAAGTGAAGGGATTTTTTCCTTAAAGCTGAAGCAAAATTGCATACCTGAATTTTATGAACACAAATATGAGGGCACTGGAGATGCCTTAAGATTTGTTTGTAAATAAATAGCATAATCTGTGCATTTCTTTTCTCGTTTAGAGATTAATTTTGAAGAGCATAAAGTTATATATGATTATAATGAACCATAGTATTTCTGATTGTAACTAGATAAAATCTCTAAAGATTCAATATTTCTAATTTAGTATTATGGCAGGCAGAATAATGGCCCTCAAAGATGTTCATTCCCTAATCCCCAGAATTTGTGATATATTGCACAGCAAAGAAGAATGAAGGTAGCATATGGACTTAATGTTGCTAATCAAATGACCTTAAAGTAAGATCCAGAGTTATCTGTCTGTGCCCAATGTAATTACAAAGGTCCTTTAAAGTGGAAGAGAGAGGCTGGAGAGGAGGTCAGAGTCAGAGAGAGATTTGAAGATGCTATTGTGCTAGTTTTGAGGACAGATGAGGTTGCCACAAGCCAAGGAGTGCAGGCAGTTTCTATAATCTGGAAAGGTCATGTTCCCCTAGGACCTCCAGAACAGAACACCACTCTGACAAATCTTGATTTTAGTCCAGTGAGACTCACTTTGGAATTTTGACCTCTGGAGCTATACAGTACTAAATTTGTGTTAAGTCACTAAATTTGTGCTGATTTGTTACAGCAGCAACAGGAAACTTCTACAGGTGTTAATCCATGTTTTTTAATGTAAAATTTATCTATTTTATCAGTGTGACAGATATTCCAAGGTATTTTTGGAAGTATAGGGAAAATTTGGGTGTCCATGGAAAATTACATTCTCTGCAAAACACTCCACTGGATTATCAGATTATATGAGAGCTATTTAAAACTCTAAATTGTAGTTAAATAATAGAAATGCAAAATAATTCTTGGCTGTGCACAGGCAAACTGTCTCACAGGTTCAATTCACTTCCCTCATCCACTGTGGAAGAAGCTAGTTTTGCCTCAATTTACACATTCATTTTAATATTCCTGATCTATAAATGTGTTTGTTCTTTGGATTCACCTTTGAGTTGGTTGTAATGTCTCATCAGCTTTCTTATTAATGAGTTAAATAAGATCTTTTATTCATGTTCATCTTTATATTTCTGGGCTGGTCATGATTTTACTTTTTTGAAAATTATCTTTTAACAGCAGTGACAAATGTATCTCAGACTAAAATAAGAAAGAGGAAGAGAAGCAGGATGAGGAAAGAGAGGAGGAGAAGGAGGAGAAAGAGAAAGAGAAGGAGAAGAAAAAGAAGACAAAGACAAGTTGTTAGTTTCACTTCTCTCATGTTACCCAGGAGATTGCTGGCTTTGGGTACAGCTACGTGGCTGTGCTCACCTGATGCTCTTGGAAGTATGTCTCCTGTTTTTAGAGGGTTTTTTTTTTTTGCATTACGCGGGCCTCTCACTGTTGTGGCCTCTCCCACCGCGGAGCACAGGCTCCGGACGCGCAGGCTCAGCGGCCATGGCTCACGGGCCCAGCCGCTCCGCGGCATGTGGGATCCTCCCCGACCGGGGAACGAACCCGTGTCCCCTGAATCGGCAGGCGGACTTTCAACCACTGCGCCACCAGGGAAGCCCATGTCTCCTGTTTTAACTTTCTCCCACGTGGGCACTATTCTTAGGCAAGATTTCTCTGCAATAAGGAGGGTCCTTTTCGGCATTTCTAGGCTACTTGATTCTCGTGATGTGTGATTCCAAACACAGACACTCTCTGTCCCAATGTCATTTTTAATTCCATAATTTATTGAAACAAATATCTATTTGCTATTTATAACATGACCTAATACTATATCTGGAACTTGGAATGCATCAGTAAATATTATAAAGACCTTCATCCTCACAGAGCTTACATTCTGTTGGGGGAGACAGAGCCCTAATAACCAAAATAAATGTTATAATAAATATATTAAAAGATGATACGTTCTATGTTCAGAGAAAAAGTAAAGTAGGGGATCAAGAATGCTGGGAGGTAGGCGCCAGGTTGTAGTATTAATTAGGGTTCAGATAGGCCCCATTAAAATAGTGAGATTTCAACAAAAGTTCAAAGGAGATGAAGATGTGAGCAATGAAAATAACTCAGTGGGAGAACGTTCCGAAATGTAGAATAGTTAGTGCAAAGGGCCCACTGCCATGAAGGGCTAGCATTTCCAAGAACCAGAAGGAGGCAGGCATGGCTGGAGAAGAGTGAAAAAGAGGGAGAGTGAAAGGAGATGACTGAGAGGGGCAGACATGTGGGATCTCACAGGCCATTTTAAGAACTTTGGCCCTGCTTTATATCAAGTGAGAATATATTCAGTGTCTCAAACAGAAGGATGGATCATCTGACTTATATTTTAAAAAAAAATTGTCTGGCTGTGTGTTGGGAATTGATTTAAGTGAGCAAACACAGAAGCCAGGTCAGAGGCTATTGCAGTAATCCAGGTAAGAATTAGTGATGGCTCGACCCACAGTGATAGCAGTTGAAATGTAGTGGTGGTTAAAAGTTGTCAGATTATGGATACATTTTGAAAATAGAGTGAAATGGATTTTTGTGTGTGTGTGGTATGAGAGAAACAAGGAATCAAATATGATTTCACAACTTTCTCTCTAGACAAGTAGAGGAAAGAATTACCATCAACTGAAATGGGAAAGGCTGTGAGAATTCTAAATATTAGAAGATGGTCAGGAATTTCATTCTGCACATGATGAATATGCATTGTCTTAGACAACTGGATGGAGAAATCAAGTAGGCAGTTGGATACATGAGTCTGGGGTTTAGAACAGAAGTCTGGGCTGGAGATATAATTTATGTATCATTCACATATAGATCTTATCTGAAGACTGGATAAGACTGGGCAAGAGAGGTTAAGAAAAAGAAGAATTAAAAATGATGACAAAAATTGAAGTAGGAGGAACTCCAAGAGAGTGGTATACTGAAAATCAAATGGAGAAAGTGTATCAAGAAGGAGGAACACTGCTGTATTTAAAATAAAATGCCTTTTCATGAAAAAAGAAAAAAGAATAAGGAGGGAATGATCAGCTGGATCAAAGGCCCCTGAGAGTTCCAGTTAGTATTAAAATTTGGCTATTGGACTTGGCAGCTAAAAGGCCATAGTGGCAGGACTGAGGGCAATTTTGTTGGAGTAGTGTATGCTAAAGACATATTCAGTCACATTTAATAGATAATATAGAGAACAGGAAAAGGGGACTGCATAGCAGTAACTTGAGACAATCCTTGAGTGTTCCTGTAAAAGTAGCTTGTGGTAGATAAGAGATGAAGAAAAAGGCTTTGATTTTTTTATGGCTGAAATAACTTTATGTGTATACTGTAATGGTGATTTCCAGCAGAGTATGAAAAATAAGATGATGCAGGAGCTAGAACGGAGACTTGCTGGAGCTATTCCTTTGAGAAGGTGTGAGGGGGCTGAAGCTAGTGTACACGGGAAGGGATTGGTTTAAGTAGATATAATGTTATTCATTTCCAGAACCAAGTAGGAAAGCAGAGTGTGTTGTAAGTGCAGAGGCTTTGTAGGAGGTTAGCTGTGGGTAGCCGTCATTATCTGAATGCTTGAATTCTCTCACGGAAGAGGGAAGGAAACAAGCTTCTTCTTGAGAGTGAGGATGAGGGAGGAGGTGTTGAGGCTGGAAAAAAGAACCGGGAAACAGTCCTGAGAGTGGGAAAATTAAGAGACTCGGGATGCATTTTGTGATGCCTGGTTGAGACTAGTCATGAAGGCGGTGTGTTTTCCTCTAGCTCTGCTTGGCTGCACAGGGACAGGTAGAGAGCAGCTGAAGAGTTGAATTTCACTAGGGTTTTATCTTTGTTAAATGAGTTTAAAATTCCCAGGAGACATGGGATAGGTTTTCCTTGTCTAAAACATGTAAAGTTAAGGGAATTTTAAAACTCTTCAGTATCATATCAGGGAACAAAAAGTGTCTTATTCCTAAAGGCTTATTTATCCAGGGATTTTTAAGGCTCCCACAAAGCTGGCAAGAATTCAGCAGCATATTAGTTGTGAATTTGAGCTTTAAAAGTTCTTGTATTGGCCAACTTACTGAAAGTTATTTACAAGGGGGAAAAAAACCTATACTGAAGCAGTTCATTCTACTACGACAAATAATTCAACATTCTATTGTTGTATCAGTATAAAATGTAGTTATATAAACAGCTATCATTTTCGTTTATTGTTAGAATGGTCTATATTTTATTTCCCAACTAAGGTGACTGCTTATTTTAGGCAGATACTGTGGTTTTATTCTTTGTATTCCTTACTGAATTTAGCATATGACAAAGCATATAGAAAATTCTAAAAAAAAAAAACCTCTTTATTGTTTGAAATTATCAACTATACTGTTTTAGGAAGATAAAGTCTCCAGTGCAGTGCATGCAACATTATCCAAAGATTCAAATTTATGCTGCAGAATTTAAATAATCTTTAAAGCATATTCTTCAGCTGGAGTCATTTCTAGTATTAGTTAAACAAAAGAGTTTAAATTCGGTTACTAGCTGGTTTCCAAAATTTAAATATAATTCAAATAATTTCTCACACATACGAAATATTTAGTTTACAAATAAAATATATTACCAGGCCAGGACCATGTCTACTATGGTCCTAAACACACACACACACACACACACACACACACACACAACATTAAGGTAGGTTTTAGGACTGAAATATAAACCTTGAAAAATAGTGTTTATAATGGAAATGTTGACAGACCCATAACAATAGCAGTGCTAGCAGGCGCTGATATAATAGAACATCATCAGCCAATTTACCTCTTCATTCATGTCTGTTGCTAAGTGTCTAGTTACTGTAAATGCTTTAGATTTTGCATAATTTATGTAAATTATTAAACACCTGTTCTCTTCCCAGAAAACAAAGATATGGAAGAGTCTCCTTAGTTTAATTGATTCCTGGCTTGAGTTCTGTCATTGTTTCCCCAGCAACTACAAGGGAGTTGTAGTTCCCTAATGGTCAGATACTGTTGGAAAGACATAGATGTTAAGAATTGATCTTTCAGACACATATATCTGTATGGCTTTATGTGTGGTTGGGTGAGCATGTAAATGAATAAATGAAAATATCATTGTTTCTCTTGAATGCATTTAGAAAAGAATGTGTGCACTATCAATAATACTTAATTGCAAAGCACTTTTATTTTTTTTCTCCCTATACTGACTTCTTCTACCTTTAGGCTCACCCTTAAATTTAAAAATTAGGTCATATCTTCTTTAATAAGGAAATTCATATTATTTTTTGAATGCCCAACACAAGTGATTTTCTTCAAGGATTTCTAAATATCAAGTTCAAGAGGATTGCACGTACGGTGTAGAGAAAACTCATTGTGCCTATTAGAGAAGCATGTCTTTGTGAAAAATCACTAATCCTTATTGTTACTCTCCTTGTTTAAATACAAAAATTCTTGAAATAAAATATTATTAAAATTACCCTAGATAGTGCTTTAAATTATCTCTCCACTAAGCAAAAATCCAATATAACCTAAATTTATTTAGTTATGCTGCACCAATTTGAGATGTAATGTATAATTTGTAAAATCTCCCCGTGAAATTATTTTCTTTGATACAGCTGATTTTGAAGTTATTTTCCTTAGAAAGGCATTTTAAAAATTACTTGTAAAACATAAAATTGGTGAATCAGTTGTTCTACCTCAGAAGGTCAGTACATCTTTGACTACCAGACAAATCTAGGTTAACCATCAAAGAAAGTCATGAGCCAGGAAGCAGTAAGTAGAGAAAGAACCACAGAAAAAGTGTTTAAAAGTTCCCTCTACCTAACATTTTTCTATTATTTACAAACCTTACCCATAATTGTTTTAAATCTTCAGTGTTTGAAATAGAGATACGGATAGATAATTAATAGGTAATTAATTCTGAATTAGGATTGAATGCATTTCAGCTACAAATATAGTAAACCCTTTCTTGGACATAACAAGAATTTGAACTCAGTATGACTTTTAGTCAACCTAAAAAGAGAGAGAAAAAGAGGCATAGTGACAATGCACATAATAACACATTTAAAGCAGATGAGTTTAAAGTATTCAATAGGCTTTTAACTTAGTACAAAGTTAATATGAGCCCACAGTGTAAGGTGGGTAATCAGTGAAATAAAATAATGTGCTTAGTATATGGTAAGTAGGCTGTGTATCAGTCATTTTTTCACTGACTAACAAACATCACACAATTTCAGTAGCATTCAATAACAAACATTTATTTCTTCCTCACACGCTTGTAGCATAGCTGGGTTTGGCCAATCTTTGCTGGGCTCCTCTGGGCTTGATTTCAAGCTGTGGGTTGGGTCCAAATCTTTACTCTATGTCTCTCATCACCTTGAATCATAGGTACCAAAGTAGAAACTCCTCACTGTCAAAAGCAGGAGCACAAGCCCACCTCCATAAGCATATACCAAGCCCCTGTTCATATGTTGTCTGCTAATATCCCACTGTAAAACAAGTCACATAGACAAGCCCAACATCAGTGGGATAGGATATATGTTCCTATCATGGAAATGAAGAGGAACAGAGTGAATATTTGATGAACAAAATTTTAATCTACCATAGGCCACTGTTATTATTATTTTAAATGCAGCTATAAACTGAGGCTACATTAATAGATGTCTAACTCCTGGTTTCAAGGGAGCATATATAGTCAGGTAGCAAAAAGAAAAATTTACCTAGTCTAATGTAATTGACCCCACCCCTGCTCACCAATACCATATGTGTTTATGAGTGTGTGTGTGTGTGTGTGAGTGTGTGTAAAGAGAGAAAGATTATTTTTCAGAAATAATTTCTAGGTTTCATTGTTATTGTTCAGAATGCTTGCTCAATCTGTGGCGTATCCCATGTTTTTTTTGAATGCTGCCACTCAGGGATGGTCCTTCTACATCAAGTTTCTCCAATATGACCTTATATAATGCCCAGCTCCCACCTTCCCACCCATCACATTTGATTGCCCAAGGGATAATACCTCCACCAATTTGGGCCAACCAAATAATCTTTCCTGTACATTTATAATTAAATGTAAAATTCATTGTTCAGCTTACATTGGTCATCTGATGGAAGGATCTGGTACACACTAGGGCTAGCCATGTATTACAAAGCTTGCTTCAAAAAAAGAGGTGAAGCAGACAGCAAAGAAACTTTGAAGAGAGAAGAGACCTGACTTTGTTCCTGGAGTTTTTTTGTTCCTAGTTCTTTCTCTTATGAAGACTATCCCTTCTTGTGCTCTATGAGATAACCTAGTTCCCTTCCTATGCATGGATCTTATTGTGGACAAGCTAAAGTAATATTCTGTTTCTTACATCAAAAATAACTTTGATTCAAAGTAAAAAATCTTCTTGTGTTTATGTTTGAGTTCGGTATATCAAAGCTTACCAATGAAGAACAATAAAATGATCTCTGAAGTATTGCCAGTTCATTATCATTTATAGTATACTTACATTTATGTGCCCTAGCATTTATAGCATCTCATTTTATTCTGAACAAAGCAAAACTGAATGAAACTAAACTAAATTCAACTCTGTGAAGTAGGTAGGGTATATACAGGATTATCTACATTTAACTTACAGTAAAAAAAATTAATGAATTCTATAAAAATGTATCTGGAAATTTTTAATAAATGTATATAGTTAATGAATTTTAGAGAGCATGTCTATTCCCCTTATTTACCAGAACCCCTAAAAATACCAAAAATGCAGGATGAGCTCACTTGCTAGTGCCTAGTATTTGTGGTTTAATTAATAAAAATATTATGTAACACATTTCCCTAATATGCATAGCCCAGAACTCCCTCTGTTTTCCTAATCTTTGGGAAAAAAGGAAAGATTTGATGTTGTCGTTTCCTGTTGCTTTTTCATTAATGTTGCTGTTCTATTCCAGATCTAGCTTTGCAGTGAGCTGTCGTTTGCTACTCTCCATGACCAGCAGAAACTCATGTCATGGTCCACATGACGGGGTGCTATCCCACTGGCCTGATTTGGGGAGGATATAGACTACAATGTACTGTCCTTTTTGTTTCCCCAAGGCCACCATACAAGATTTTGACGCGCATGTGCATTTATTTACTGAAGGTTAAGATAATTTCAAAAGGGAGTTTCCACATAAGCTGGACAATCTTGAAATTCTACCAAAAATTCATAAAATCTTGACTTTTTGTGAGTCTAAATATGGAAGGAGTCTAAATACTGAGGACTTCCATAAAAAAGGAAGTCTTCCATGGATACCTCCTCTAATCTTCACTCTCTTCACCTTTTTATGTGCATGTACCTTCTCAAAGAACCTCTTGCTTCAGATCTTTCCCTCCAAATCTCACTCCTATTCATCACCATCATTGTATTTTTACATAGCAGAGTGTTAAGAGCATAGACTCAGGCTCCTAACTGCTTGCCTGAATTTCCCGGCTTTACCACTCTGAGGCCATTGGCAAGTTAATTTAACCTCTCTATGCTCACATTTCTTTATCTTTGAAATGAGTATAGTAATAGTACCTCCATCATTAGATGGTTGTGAAGATTAAACAAACTGTTATATACAAATGCCTGAAGAGTATCTGTCATGAAATAAGCACAATGTTTGTTATTATTTTTAGTAGTAGTAGTAGTACCCACATACATTACACCATGTCAATGTCCTGTAGGCTCAAGTTTGCGTAAATGATAATGATATCCTTCACTACCCAATGCTGAAGTTTGACTATGAACATCAGCCCCATGGATGAAGGAAGTAAGGCTTACAATTAGCATTTCCTGATTAAAATTCTCACCAGTGCAACTCTGGTCTTCTACTTGCTTTAACAAATGGGACTATTGAAGTAAGCACATCTATCAGGATAGATATTAACTTACCTTCCAACTATACTGAGAAAAGGAAAACATTTTTTTTTCCACTTGGCAAGAGGCCTGTCTGCTCTTCAAGTCAATGGCTCCCAATTAGTGAGAGGAGAAGCATTTGAATCCTGCCCCACCCCAATGGGCCTACATGAATCATAAAAGAGATATATTAGCTTTTAGTGTGTGCTCTACTGGTTAATATAGAAGGGCAGGGAATTCAATACTTTATATCCAATTGTCCTTACTGATGGAAAAAGTATGGAAAGATTATCAATCTCTCCCACCAAGTCTAGAAAATACATAAACAATGAGAAATCTCAGATATTTGAAACTTCCAGGGCTACTTTGCCTTTTTCCTACTAGCCATGTAAGTCCTGTCAATAAATTTTACACTTGAATCAGGTCACCTGCTAACTTCCAATTTAGTTTAAACTAGAACCTAGTTTTCCTAAATGCTGTCTGTTCAGAATTACAAGATTTTTTTATATCCTTAAAATAAGTGCCTTAGTTCATTATTAAGAACACAAAAACATTGTGTTCAATTTGTCTAATTGTCTAAGACCAATTTTAATTTTCTGCTTCGAGTATACCTATAAATTGGAGCATAGAGTAATATAAATGAAAAGATTTTGCCATGAATATAGGCAATTTGAGGACCTTATTTAATTCACTGTAGCCTCTTCCAGTAGAATATTTCTATAAGATGCCTAAGCTGTACTAATATATGTTGCTAAAAGATCAAGTAAAAATGTTTGCCTAAGTAAATTTAAAACATTAATTGTAATTATTTCTTCATCTCTCTTTTTCACCTCTACCACCATTAAAATTTTGAGGTTTAATTTAATTTTGCTTAAGCAAATTGCAATAGATATGATTCAGCCACCCAAAGAATACATTCTGGGGACCTGAAGCTCACAATTTTTGTTCTGAGATGTAAATATGCCTTAGAAGGTTGCTTTAGAATCTCCTCTAGTTTGCCAGGTGTTCCAACTCAGATATACCTTTGACTAGCATGTCATCTAAACATACAGCCAAATAGGGCTCTTCTATTAGTAGCTCTCTATGGCGCTCTGCAACATAATACAAGTGGTTGAATAGAAAAAGAAAATAGACTATACTCACATGATTTTCATCTATAATAACAGTAGTATATTTTGTCAGACCATATTCTCAGTAATACCAGCAGATAGCACACAAAGCTTATGTTAAGTAGAGGGACTATTTCCTCCCGATAATTTGCCAAATGTAGTAAATTTCACTGAGCATATATCCAGTCTGGTTGTTTTCTTTGTAGACTATAAATCCTTTATGTCCTGATGCTTGTAATAGATTTAAATATCAAAACTATGATAGTCAGGACGTTACATAATTTTAAAAAAATGTCTTGGTTGTTGAGGCTATCTGGTTTCATACTATATTTATCTACAAGAGCTGAATCGTATGTCTGTAATTGTCACAAAATCTGACTTCTAGTACTAATTCCCCTGCAGACTAATTGCAGAACTTGTGCAAGCCACTTACTATCCCCTTTCTCTCAATTATATCATCCCTCAAATGGGAATTATACAATTAATCATTTCTAGTGTGTTCCAAAGTACAATGCCTATCTGTGGACAAACTTAAGTATATTAAATATTAATGATTATGTCATTATCTGTGTGTGATACAGAGTTTGCTCTTGTGAGTTTTGGGTTTTGATTTGTCCATAACTTGTAGGATGAAAGAGACACTAAGTATCACTAAATATGTTTCACCTGGTAACCACTGATGATGATGCTCTCTAAACATTCCTAAACTGTATGGAACTTTGTGTGCAAAATAAAATTTTCTCAAGTCCTTTTCCTTAACTCTTGCTTCTCTTTACTTTTCCAAGCAGTACAGGTGGTGCTAAAATGTTACTGCTTCCTAAATTTAGTTCTATATTTTTCCACATATTTTACACAGATTCATTTATAAATGAACTGGGTTACTTTTGTTTTTTGTTTTACTCATGACGTAAAATTCATTTGTGTGTTTTCTTTATCCTAGATTTTTCTTTCTGATGATATTATTGCAGTTTTGAATTTTTAATAAATAATTACTACTCAAGTAACATTGGAGAAACAATAAGCTAATTCTCATAACCTTATTGATGATACGCCATAGGTAAATTACTGTTCAATAGTTTCAACATTCATAATTTGATAATTGTAAGCACATATAAAGTTAAAACTAACTCTTAAGTCAAACATGCTAACCAAACAAGTTTGCAGGGCCCCAAGGCTTATATAAAGTAGGCAAGGGTCAAAGGAAAGGAAAAAAAAACAAAAATGAAAAAAAATGCCGTCTCCTCCTGGCCCAAACATCTGTCTAAAGAAAACGATTTAGGGGCATCAAAGAGAAGATAAAGACTTTATTCAGTTAATGTGCATGAGGGAACACATGAAGACTAGGTAACTCTCCAAGTTGAAGTAAAAGTGGAGTTTTATAGGGTCTGGGGAAGAGAGCAGTACGTGTCCTTGTGGCTTGGCTCAGGTTACACTTTTTGTTTTCAACTACTCCAAAAATTGTGGTTACAGCAGCTGGAGATAATTCTGTTTTTTCCTGCCTCTTTCTTAGGAACACTGGTACAATTCCATCCCAGTAACTGCCAGCATACTTCTTCTGAGAGCCATTCTTTGTAAGCCTTGTGTTTTGTTGGGTGGTCAATCTTCAGGAGGCAGACAGTAGCAAAAACTAAAAAAGGGGGAGAGGGGGAGGACAGAGGGCAGAGAAGGAAGGGGAAAAATGGAAGAAAGTAAGGGTAGAAGGTTAGGGAAACGGGGAACTCTCTATCATGCCTAATTTAATCCTTTTACACATCTTTCCTAAAATTCTGAATTTCTTTCTCATCAAATAAATGATCACTTGGGGTCTGAGAAAACATGTCAGAAGTCAGTGAAAGGCTATGCAATTTATAAATTCTTTGAATCTTTCTCCACAACTGAATTTTACAGCCCCTTTCAATTACTTTATTTTGATTAAAGAATTTTTTTTTGATGTGGACAATTTTTAGAGTCTTTATTGATTTGTTACCATATTGCTTCTGTTTTATGTTTGGTTTTTTGGCCGAGAGGCATGCGGGAACTTAGCTCCCCGACCAGGGATCGAACCCACACCCCCTGCATTGGAAGGCGAAGTCCTAACCACTGGACTGCCAGCGAAGTCCCAGCCTCTTTCATTTGTACTCTGTAACCCCGATATCAATAATGTCATTTATTCACAATAATCATTTGCATAACTAAAGTTTTTATGCTCAGACACTTATAGGAAAGAGAAAACACCCAGTTCTGGATATTTATTAGAGGGAAGTTACTATATGGTAAAGCTAGCAACTCAATTACTGAAAAACATTTCATCCCAAAAAGCGTTATAGAGACAATTCTTCCTTTTCCGTTTCTGGTAAATTTCAGTAGTTTGAATAGATTAGAACTCACATATGGTTTCAATAAATCTAAATGATAGAACATTATGGAATGGATTCATTAATGACTTTGGAATGAACTACTTACAGTTTGAAAGTTTACAAGCGTCTTGGTGGTGTTTAGCTTTACTCTCTGGAGCTCAAAGGACAATTATTATCTGTGTTGCAACACAATGTTTTAATTTGCAATCTTCTTCTACCACTATCTCTATTTTGGTCCAACTCTCTTTGAAACAATGAAAGGTCCTTGGCATCGATTCCTATTTTTCTGTTATATGGCCAATACATACTGACCCTATTCCTTCCAGAACAAATTTTCTCTTGTCTTCTCTCAAAATGTTACCTTAGAATTCATTACTGACACCTCAATTTTTCAGGTCCAAAATATGACAAAAACATTTGGACACTTTATTAGTGTTTACCCAACTAAATATGTCTTTACTTGATTTCCTTATTATAAAATGTAATATTTTTCTGAATATTACATTAATTGTGCTGAAGCATGTTAATTGTTTAACTGTAAAAATGATCTCAACTCTATTCTTGTTTAGAATAACTAGACTTTGAACCAGAACCTCTCTGGAGTTCTTGCTGTTTCAGAAAATGTATGAAAAAGATAGCAATTTAGCACCATGCGTATTATAATTAGCTTAATCGCTGTCAGCATGTAACTATAAACCAAATACCAATTAGTCCTGGTTGTATATCCATGGGTTTTTCTGGTTGTCTTTGAGTTAAAGTTTCTTATTTGTTCAACTTAACAGCCCCCCCAGTGTGCAAGGGAAAATGTTTTTTTAATACATTTTTATATGTGCAAATTAACTGCATATTTAGCTTCATTATGCAAATGAGCTGCACTGATAGGTTCTTATTAGCAAAAGACAGGTTTTGTAATGCTTAAAATTCAACAAATGTAGGAAAGCAGTCTGTGATATGCTTCAACAGTCCACGAATGGTGGTTAGGTCTTATTAGAGATTCAGTTACTGTTTGACAATCATTTAATCCCTACAGCTTCCTGTATTTAACAAAGCCTATTTTCTGAATTGAAGAAAGTATATATATATATATCAGAAGCAGCCATGTTCACATATTAAGATAGGCACGGAGAAAAAACAGTACATATATATGCTGAGAGAAGTACAATATCTTGAAAAATATTTAAACATATATTGAGAAAGACATCCTTAAGCAGAGCAAGTCACATACTACAAGACCCACAAAGATTCAGAAAAATATATTCAGAAAAAAAGAAACATACTTGGATCCAAAAAAATGTATCTTAATGCCCTACAGAAGTGTAATAAATATTCACCCAAATCTGTTTTCTCATGTTCGGGAACACAGTTAGATGATGTTTTCCAGCCTTGTTTGCAGATGTGGTCATGTGACAATTCTAGATGCTGGAAAGCAAGAAGGTAATGAATTCCACTGCCATGCTTTTCCCGTAATGACATCTTATGTGCTTTCTGCCCTGGCTGAATTGGGTGGACATAAGCTCTGTGGTGACCATGGTAGCTCTGTGTTAAAAATGGCAGAGATGCTGTTAACTCAGATCCTTGACATGGAACTGAGTCCCTCCTTGAGGTCCATTATCTACCACTTTGTCATCCACCTTGGACAATTGGAAAGATATGAACATCCTGGAATGTTAAATGAAAAAAATATATATTTCTATGGTATTTGAGTTATTATACATCTTGATCTATTACTTTGGCCTAGCATGCTTGAACTAATACAGTGAAAGATGTAAACATAAAGGACACCTTCCAGCTTTTTATCAACTTTGAATTTTTCCTTCAAGGACTGTCAGAGTTTGTTTAGTTGAAAAAAATGCTTTGATGTGCTGGACTTCAGTTACCATGAAGTCTTTGTCTTATAGGCCAAATATCAGGGCTTAATGAAAGGGATAGGAGAGTATAATTTAAGTAGCAAAGGACTAGAAATTAAAAGGTATTATTTATATTCATGATACTGTTACTTCTAGCTAGTGATACAAACAAGTGACTTTTCCTTACTGGAACTCCTTTTTCCAGATCTGAAAGATGTGAGCGCTTAGATTAAATGACCACTCAAATTCCATCATACCATAATTAGCATTCTGTGATTCTATAATTCAAAAGGGCTCAAAGTATTACAGAGGTTCTTCTCTGTAAAACAGAGACTAAAATTAAAGTAGGTGAAAAATTATACCATGTGCTTTGTTTTCCTTCTACTTTTTTCTGGGATTTTTGATACTTGAGCTCTAGCCCTGCTATAATCCTGAGCTAGTACCTATCAATTGTCTCATTTATTACAACTCAAAATGATAAAGTAATATAGACAATTTCTAAAATTATTTCAAAATCTAACATATCATGACACTGCAAGATAGAAAGTGTTAATCTCCAAGAATAATTTGTTTATTGGAAGCTTTGTTAATCATACCATGCTTCTGTGAACAGAAGAAAAATTTAGACACTATCTGGATTTTGAAACAGGTTCTGTGTGATAATGAGCAAGTTGCTGAACCTCTCAGAACATTATTGCCCTCAACTGTAAATGGGGGTTAACATGGGCCTCCCACTGTTGTTATGAGGATTAAATGAGGTTAGAAATGTGGACGCTCCTAGTTTAGCCCTTGCCATGTAGCAAACTTTCTGCATGTATGTTGGCTTATTCCCTGGTTTTTTGCACAGTGTAGAAAAAGCATGCTGCACAGTAGGCCTAACTCTGGCCCAAACACATTCAGGCCACTGTGAAATATTCAGGATGGCTTATGGCTTAAATATTGGCAGAACATGCAGGTTGTGCAAAAAGACAAATGGAGATGTGACATTGTAAATTAACAGTAATCATTGGTGAATATTTTCTTAGAGTTGTATCATTTGTGCTTATAGAGAGAATGAAAATAATTTCTCATATCGTTATTTTTTTAATATTAAGCAACTCTTTGCATTCACTTGATCTTAGCTAAAAGGCCAAGAAGCGATACTGTATGCTTTCAAAGTAGTAAAGGTAATTTACATTTCCTGATCATATACTAAATGCCAGAGGTGCATTTTCTTTGTTATAGAATTTAATCCTCATGATCAAACTTTAAAGGTAGGTGCCCCCCCTTTATTATCTAGGTGAAAAAAGGGGGATCAAAGAGACTAAGTCATTTGCTTGAATCATCTATTGAACTCAATGTAGAAAGGAAACCCACATACAGATTCAAATCCAGGTTTGGTTCCAAAGCCCATTTTCTTTTTACTATATCATTTTAACTTTCAACAATAAAGTCTACACCACCTCCCAATTATCCTGCTTTAATCTGTCAACTCTTACTGTACTCATCATTCCTGTCAAGGGAGTTCATGTATTAAAGCTCAAAAAAACAAATTGTAGGGTAGAGATGTGGGGGAAGTATAGCATCTCAGAGGCTTACTAATCCTCTCTAAATGTTGCTTTGCTTTGTGAAGGGCACATGTGTCCCAGAGTATTTAAACATATGTATTTATTGACAGAAAGGGCGGAGGCAGCAGGAGCATTCTGATACATGGTCATGTCAAATACAACTTGGTTAGAAAAGAGAAGAAAACAAGAGAAACTTTGTTGTGACAAACACATGATGTGCATGATGTCATTTGGTTGTTGTTAGCAAAAAATCTATAAATGACATCTGTTTATCTATTTGTGAACCAGACACAGCCAAATTTTGTACAAGGTCTCTCTGTACAGTCTCCTGAAGGAAGGTCCCTTGTAAGTGATAATGTGTCAAAAGTCACACACAAAAAAAACTGTTAAAATTTAACTTCTGCTGAGAAAATAGTGTACTTGATGAATATGTGTGGGAAATGTATTGAATCCAGATGAGACTGGTACTTCTGTCTCCATTAGCAACAAACACCCAAGAGAATGAAATGTTTAACTTAAAGAAGATTGTCTCTGATCAGAATGGTGATTTCCTCGAGAGAGGCCAAAATGCAGACAACTACACCACCAGGGTATGTTTCAAAATTTTAGTTCCCACCATCCTCCTGAATCATTATATGTGCACAAATCAATGACCTCAGAAAATGTTTTACTCTTGCGTCTGGAAAGAATTTCTTCATTTTTTAAACTGTGTTCTTTCAAGGATTGTTATTTATAAAACCTGTAAGAATTGTCATCAACTCCCCTACAAATTAACTTTTCTCTTTTTTTGTTGTTTTTTTTAGTTTATCATAGGTACCTTTTGAAATACTCTTGTTTCTCTGGCTCACCTCAGCAGAGTTTCTATATATGCACCATTTGTATACCAGTGGACTCCATTCTTAAAGAAGGAAAATTTCCCGTGTCCATTATATGCCTCTACTAGAAAACTCAGTGGAATTAAAAGGACTCAACTCAGTGGAAGAGTCAACCCAGTAAAATCTGTGGGTAAGTATTATAACTGAAATGATTGGTTGCATATACACTGATCTCGAAGCATTGAGGTTTTTTGACTTACAACTTGCTGAAAGACAGAAATTAAACAGAACAGTAAACAATTCTATGAGATAAATATATGCTAATTCTTTCAGATATCGTTTGCTGTGGAAAAAAAAAAAAACCCTCATGGCTTAAAGCAACAATTTTATTTGCTCACAATTGCACAAGTCAGCAATTTGGGCTGAGTTCAACTGAAAAATTCTTCTGTTGGTGTCACCTGAGATCACTCATGTGGCTGCCATGATCTGGCAGCTCAATTGGAATTGAATGATCTAAGCTCCCCTCACTCACATGTGTAGTCTAGTGTCTAGCCACTAGCCTGGGGCTGTAGGCACAATAGGGCCATTTGTTTTCTCCTATTCCAATAAACATGTCCAGGCTTCTTCACATGGCAGTCTCAAAAGAGCCAAAGCAGGACAAACCCCAAAGTGCAAGTGTTTTAAACTTCGCTTTCTTTACATTTGTAAATATTGTATTGGCCAAAATTTACCTGCTAAATCCTGTTCCTTAATGGAGGTTCAGGAATGTCACATTGAAAAGGGACTTGTGTGCAGTAACAATTTGTCCTCTAGTCACAGATTATTCACATTCCCCCTGCATGCAAAATATTTTCACCACCCCCATCAAAAGAGTGACACCAAAGTGTTCGCTATTCCTGCAAATATTAATTTCTACTCATCTTCTCATTCCTTTCTATTGTTTCCACCTATCCCCCAACATTTCTTTTCATTTCTTAGAGTACTTTGTGTTCCCGTCTTCTGTATATGGTCTCACCTTCCACCAGAGGAGGTAGTAGAGATTAGTGGGCAGTTGATTCAAGAGAAAAATTAGGTTATCATCTATTTGAATTATTTATATCATCTGATTTATTTGGAGAAGCTAAAATAGACTCCATCCTCTTTGTTTTTCTCCTACAACTGCTTTCCTACTACATCTTCTTTCTTACCCACTGGATGAATCTTGGGTAAATCTCCTAGCTTTCAGGTATTGGATGAGCAGCATTTTCAGATATCAGAAGTCCCATCAGATTGAATCAGAGTTTTTCTTTCACATCTAGTTTAAAGCTTTTCCTTTTCCCTGAGTTTAGACCTGAATCTCAAATTCCATATATCAGCATTGGATAAGGGGCAAAGGGTGAATTCCTGCATCCTCCAAGGATGGAAAGGAAGATGGGGAGACTGAAAGTGAGGGAAATGGCAAGATCTTTTTGACTGGTGCTGCTGTGATCTGATTGCTCCCAACTGTGTGGCAGGTACTAAAATATGTTACTTCTCTGACAAGCCACCCCTGTAGATTATTCTCCTTCTGGGAAAACTTAGCTCAGCAATTCTCCAATAGAGCCAATTCCTATTCTGCTGACTTCTACAGACCGAGCCCTTAATTCCTGCTCCTATAATAATAACCCCTTTTTTTCTAGGATGAGTCGCCTTTGTAGCTATACTCTTTAATGTGGTCCTTTCAAGAAGGCTAGGCTTGATTGCTTTCTGAACTGACCATTCTGACCCATGGGAACTCTGACCCACCAAATCCTGGGGCCCACTATCTTCAGAGGCAATGTCAGACAGGGCTTTTCCTTTAACCTGTTAAAGAAAGAGTCAAGGACTGTCCCTATAGACCCCTAACTTAGACAAAGATCAGCTTTTGCAAGATCTCCTTCACCATGCTTTCCTCTGGTAGCAGCATGAGAAAGGCCCATGAGTTTCTGAAAAAGAAAAAGCATCCCACTGGAGTAAGTATCAATCTTCCTCTCTGGTAAGCAGTTTACTGTCTTCCAAGTGGTTCCTAGCTTCCTCCCTGGTTTGATTTGTGTAGGAGCACCTCCATTCCCACCTCCAAAGACAGGGGAAGGGAAATGCCTCAGTGCTTTAAATGGGAAAAGCCTATTCAACAGCCTATTACTTAAACATTTATTTATTTAGCATTTTCCCCCTCTACACACTTAAGGTCAATTTCTAACCTAGCAGGCCTCTGAAGTAACTATCTCTACTGTTCTTTATTTATCATTTGTCTATTCTGTGTGGATTTACATATTTGTTTGTGCAGGATGATGGTACCAGGAGACACTCGTCTTAACTTAATCAGAAAAACAGAAGGCTCTTCTTTTCACTCTGCTGTATTTTGTGATTGGTGCTGCCAGCATTCATCTCCACAAGACTCAATTTTCCATTTCTTCATTAACCAAAGTCCTATGCTTCCAAACACTTTTTGTTATGATTTTTTAGCATTACTGCCTCAAGAGTGTTTTTCTTCTAAGACCACCAAGTTGGGACAACCAGGCCTCCTCAGGGAGCCCCCTCATCCTGAAACAAACCCCACTTGGAGCAGGATAACGGGTTGGTGATCTCAATTTTTACACAGTATTTCTGGCCTTGCTTTGCACCTTGGCTACCTGAACCTTTAGCCAGCCAGCCAGCCTGGTGTCTTACTGCTGTCACATTTCTCTGCACTACTATCAACCTGGGGTCATGATTTTTTCACATCTTTCTTGACTCTTGCCAGCTGTCGTCTGAAATATTCTGGGAATCCTTATTTATCCTGCTCTCAAGAATTCTAACTTCAGGTAGAAATGGATATGATTTAGGCTGCAATTGTTATTTTAGGACAGCACATTGATGTATCCAGTTTTGCTTTGTTTTTTTTCTCTTTTTCCTTTACAGATTTTTTCCTTCCCCAACAACGATAAGGCAAGGGATGGAAAATTCATATTTAATACACAAAATTTCTAGCTTTCATTTGAAGAGGCACTAAAAACAAAACAAACAAATAAGATCAATTCACATTTTTAACTTAGCAACAAATATGTGTAGATGACACTACTATCTAGGACCATACCAATAAATGAGAATGGGCTCTTAATTTTCTATTTTAAATGTCTAGTAGCAGAGAGTATTGGCTGATCCATTATAAATTCTACCACTCAATCCTTATAAATTCTTCTAGTCTGGACTCTACTGAAATTAATCAAATTTGTTCACACAAGTACCCAGATAAGACCAAAGGTATAGAAAATATCACCGCAAAGTTTGTATAGCCAGTTGATTTTTCCACAGCCCTTTGCCTCTTCCAGGCCACTTTCTTTTTCTTAGATACAATATACTGTAAAAAACGTAAGTGGAAACAGCTATTTTACTCAAAATTTAAGTAAAATCTCAAGATTTATCTAAGTCTGAAGTAGCCTGAATCTCTGTCTGAATGTAGGATTGATTACATTAATAGGGGGAATAGTATTTTTGAAGTGGCTTTCTGATCATGGGTTCCCTAGGCAGAGATGGACCCGCATTTGAGTCATATACTTCCAAGGCCCTTGCATGGGCTCTAACAGTGTGTTCACATCGTTATACATAGTTTTAGAAAATGACAAAAGTGCTATTTAACCACAATTTAATATATTTGCTCTACTCTTACACTCCAATATCCTCTTAGTCATGTTTCATCTCTTGCCTGGTGGCTTTGGTGCGGCACAGGCATAACTAAAGTGAGGTAGAGGTATGAATCTGTTTAGTTTGGTTTGGTGGTTTGCAGTCACTTCTGTATATAGTTCAGGGATTGCTAACTATCCACCCAGATGCAGGAATGGCTTCAGAACACCCACTGCTGCCCCTCTGGGATTGTGACTGATAGTGCAAGGTCAGAGGTTTGGAGAGCTGTGTGAAAGTATCCTATGGCACCTGATATCAGCAGGAAGTAGCTAACAATCAATGAGTTTGCTTCAAAAACTATTTAACATTAGTTACTGAATAAGAACCTTTGAAATGCTCTGATATCTTACAGCTCACATATAAGAGGATCTTGAGGGATATTTTTTCCAAATTTGATAATAATTCTAATAATGTATTTGAAATTACCAGTAATAAGGTATGAAGCTGAAATAAACTTTTCTAAAACTATCAATAATAAAACATTTCAATCAACAAAAGACTGGATTATCTGAGAAAAGATTGAATTATCTTACTATTATTTCTAAGGTAAATAATAATATAAAATGTAGTCACGTGAAGGGGTAATCAAAGAATAGGCAGCCAAATATCAGGAAAAAGTGTAGCAAAATATATAACAGAAATGTTTCCAGTAGTTTATGAATAAAATAATTTCTATTTCTCTGGACTTTTTGATGTTTATGGTTAAGTTTTTAAAAATGTATAGTTTTTCATGATTTCATTTACAATTTTATGTATAAATTTTATTGTAATTATATATTTTTTAAAGAGGGCCCCACAGGTTGCATAAGCTTCAGGTCCCACAAGACCTGGATCTGCCCCTGCCCATAGGGTATATAGATTAGATGGATAGATAGATAGATAGATAGATAGATAGATAGATAGATAGATAGATAATCTAGGAAAAGTAAACAGCTCTCTCTAGTTCATGTCAGCTTCTAGGAAATACTATTAATGAAGGCAGACAATACCCAAACCATACAGGACTTTATGGGTTAAAATCAATATTTCAATGCAACCATCTGGCACTTAGGCACTAACTAGGAGCCAGTGCAAACACACAGATGACTCACATAAATAAAGCAAACGTGTTAATGAAGGACATGTGAAAATTAAGACAACAACATGCCACTTAAGAAAAGTATCTGAAGAAGCCAATCCCTTTTGTAGGGATGGTACATTCTCAGCAAAACCTTGGGACACATTAACAGGATGGCTTCCCTACCCTTTCCCGTAATTGGCTCTCTGGTGCTCTTAGTGAAGGGAAGATGGATTTAGGAGCCATTTGGATTTGAAGAGGATTTGTCTGAAGATAGATTTACAATTAGGTAAAAAATGTTTCAATCAGAATATTACACTATTTGGACAAAATTAAAATCCCATTTTTTAAAATAGAAATTCAGGTTCTGTTTTTTTGCTTTTTAATTAAAGGCCTTTCATCATTTCTGGGTTACCGCTGGCTATGGTATTTGAATGAATTATCTCCATTTAACAGCCTGTTCTGAAACAACATGCTTTGGGATTAAATCCAATTTATAAAGGTGTACCTGAGAAGGTTTTCTTTAATATTCTTGAACAAGAGAATTTCAGTCACTAATAAGTCTTGGGCAATATTTTTATATTTTTGAATAAAAAATTAATTTTTGTTTTCTTCTTTTTAAATAAGCAAATCTTTGAAACAGAATCCCCTAAAATCATGAACACACAGTGCAAAATTCCGAAAACTCTGAAGATAACAAAACCTATATTTGTATGCCAACATTACCCCTTCTCAGATGAAAGACCATTGGCAAGTGGTTTCAACTCTCTGAGCCTCACTAAATTCACCTTTAAAATGAATCTTGTATGGAGCCTAGTTCTCATCCTGTGGTGAGGGTTAAATATGATCCCAGGTGAAAACATTTTAACACAGGCCATTATAACATAATTAAAGGCATCTTAAAGCTCCTTTTCAACTTTTTATTTTTGAAGTTAACTGAAGTTAACTTGCTGCTAAAATGCTGGTCCCAAAATTCTGGGGAAAAATTCTTAAAGGAGCTAAGAAGAAAGTCTAGCACAATATTGAAAATACAGCAAATAGAAATAAAGTACAATATCTGCTAACACTGATGAGTTAGTGTGTGTGTGGTGGGGGGAGGTGTTTAAGGAAGAGGATGAGAACAAAGCAAGATTATTTTCGGGGTAGAGTGCCTCCTCTGTTTTATACATGACTTTTAGTGTGCTGAGCAAGAAAATCAACCATGCCTTCCATATCCTTTGTTTTGTTAGGGGACTTTTTTAAGGTCGCACTTCAGATATTCCAATAAAGAAACCAATACTGTATCCTTCTCTCAAGGACTTGAAAATAAATTGTCTGATTTAAAATATCACACACACACACACACACACACACACACACTATCTCTATTTTTTTTTTTTTTTCCTATAGGGACAGAAAGGGGATGAGGCTCAAAATTTTGCTTGTGGTGAAGGAAATGACAATTGACGAACTAGATTTTGCTTTAATTGTTCTTTTTGACTACTATTAATAATTGTTAGTTTATCTTTCTTTTCATTTAAGGAAACAACATAAGTGAGTTATGACTATCCAAGTTGTATTTTTATTTTAAAATTTAATAATTTCTTTCATGCACCTGAACACTTTTAAGAAAATACTAGAATTCTTAAACAGTAATAATCCAAAAGTCCTAAATTTGTCTGAATCCTATATTACTGACTGATAATGGCAACATCTACATAACAACGAGTAATTATTTCCATTGTTTGTGTGCTCAAGTGCTAGATTAAATATTTTATTATACTGTATTCATTATTTCTTAAAATAGTCTTATGAGGTATTATTTTAACACTTTAAAGACGAGGAAACTGAAACTAACTTGAAGTAAATCTCTTGTCATAGGGAGCTATCCAGAAATTGATCAAATTAAAACTTACATTTGAAGTGAAGTATTTCAATTTTTCAAAGATTATCTAGAAAGAACCATGCTCTGAGCCACTGTTTGACATAATAATAACAATATTTATAGCTCATATTTTAAAACTTTCACTATGCCTAGAGTTCTATCAAATCCTTTATCTATATGGTTTTTAAAATCGGTACAAAAACCCTATGATTTTAGTGCTTTTATTATCTTCATATCTTCATAAAATCTGAATCTTGGAGAGGTTGGCAAATGTACTGAAAAGTCACTAAGTTTTGCCCATCAAACCCTAACTTATTGTATCACTCTACAACATGCCTTCCTTATGCAGATTAGATAGGTATTGATATAGTGTAGATTGAAAGATGCCATAGTTTGCCCATAAACTGATTCACATCTAGAGCCTTTGGGTTAAGTTATTGTTTAAAGGCAAATGATAGGTGATTTACCTATTAAGTTATTATTACTTAATCCATGACATAGCTAAGGCCACCCTGGATCATCCAGAGAGGGCACTAATGAAGAAACACAGAGGGCTGTTGGTAAGGGAAAATCTTACCCTAAAAGAACAATTCAACTGCAGCAAAGCAATAAAGCTGTGATTTAAGCTTTGTGACAAAATAGAGAAAGAACAAGTTTAAGGTACTAAAAACAAACAACCGAAAAACTTGCAAATGACTAACGTGCAGAGAGCAGTATCTGTTTTAGGTGTATTAATAAATATATTGTTTCTTCAAAAGAGGTCAATACACTTTAAAAAGCAACATATCTCAAGACTTCCTGTCACTTGCAATTTTTCAAATGGTTAACACTTTTATTATCACTTTGGTACTGTTATATCTTCCAATATGATTAAAAATTTGGAGATAAATCAAGTTTTCCAAAAATTGCATAGATTTTGCTTAGAGCCACCTATGTGCTTACTGTGATACTCTCTACTAAGTTGTTGATACTCTCTACTAAGTGCAGTAGAGATCTTTATAGATGTAAAATAGATGAGCTCCAGAAAGGCAGTCTTTAATATTCATGCCTTAAATAAATAAATCTACATTAAGTCACAAGATATTTTTGTCCCTCAGAAATGTTCAATGGCAGAAAGGAAGGAAAGAAGTGGAAAGTTAGCCACCACAGTAGTAAGCATTGTGGTTCATCTGGGGTATATTTTGTGGACCCTTCTAAAGTGTCATTACAATTTTTTTCCGTGAGAACCCAAAATGTCTTCTTACATCATTGAGAAACAGGCTTATCTGTAGAGCTTGTGTGATCATTTTACTGGTTCTGGGAGTCTCAGATGTAGTGCTCTCACTCTCCCTCCAGCTTTGACACTTTCTCACTATTCCCAAATGAGAAACTAATGATGGGCTTGGGAATGCTATGTCCTAGAGGAACACCACTGTAGAGCCCTTAAGTTATCAAACTAAACACATCAGTCTTTCTTTCTTGTTTCCTGGTTCCTGACCTCTCTTCCTGACTCCTGTCCATAGTTCCCTTTCCCCTCCCCTCCACATAAACCAAAGGAGGAAGATCTGAGGAGGAATTATGAATGGTCTTCTCTTCTCATCCCCAACCCACATTCCTGGTTCAAGTTTTCCTTTTTAAAACTCTTTTCTGACAAGGTGATTTCCTTTCTTCTCTAGTGTATTGCCTGGTAGGGCCAGACCTGGTCCTTGAAAACCGATCCTTACCAGAGAATTGCAGGTCTAGAAATCGATACCTAATGGGAGGGCTATTTTCCATCCCAATGTCTTCACAGTCAAAGAATCATTTTTTGGCATGTTTTTATTTCTTAACTTCCAAATATCTGTTCAACAAGCATATATTATGTACCAGTACCTGTCATATCTTGTGTTCATTTCTAGGGATATAATGATGAATTGGATATGGGCTCTGCTCTCAAGTGTCTTTCCATTTAATATAAATATGACTGAATACATCCAGGTACACACTGGTTATAGTGATTATGTTTCCAAAGACGGTCACAACAATATCTCTCACCCTGTGTGTTCTTTTGCAGTGAGATTTTGCCATTCTTCTATAAAGATGTATAGTTGATTTCCCCTTTGTTTGAATTCAGACTTGCCCTGTGAACTATTTTAACCAACAGTATGTGAAGAAAGTGATGCTGCATAGTGTTCAAGACCAGGCCTTAAGTGTCTGTTTGGAACACCCTTTCTCAGAAACCAGTCACCATTCTGTCAGGAAACCCAAAAGCTAAGTGCAGAGGCCCAAGTGGAGAAAACTGAAGCTTCCAGCTAACAGACCCAACTGAGCTCTCCCTCAGAAGCTCACCCCAACTGTTGACCATGTGGATGGGAGCATTTTTGGAACTTCCAGTCAGCCCAGCATCCCAGAAAACACCACATGAATCAAAATAACTGTGTAGGCAACCCATAGAATTGTGAAAATCATACATTATTGTGGTTTAATCCACTAAGTTTGGGGTGGTTTGTCATGAATCAATAGATAATTTAAGTAGGTGTGTAGCTTAGATTTTTCTTTGAGACTGGTCTCTTATACCATAATACATAAATAAATGAATGTGTATATATGAATAATATACCGTAATTAAGTAAACATGAATTTCATTTGAGTTCTCAAAGAAGTAATACTCTATACACAGTAAGTTCCATTGTACAGTGGGATAGGGAAGTATTATTTCACTTATTATTTAAGAAGAATTGGGGAACTCTGCTATAAACCAGGCACACTTCTTGGCACTGAGGAAGGAACTAGGGACCTCACCCTTAATAATTCTCAATCTAGTGAAAGAGATGGACAATTGCACTTAAGAAATAAATGATGAGGTACATTGAAGAATGTAGCTGACTCCCCTGATACCTCATCTTCACATCCCTTGAGCCCACTTCTAAATTCAGCCTCATTTATGCAGAAGTTTCCACGTGAGCTCAGACTCACTTTGCCTTGGCAGGGATCCGCCTTAAGCTCCTGGCCTCCATCTTTCTGCTTTTTGCCTTAGGAACTTCTCCATCACAATGGAAGCCTCTGCTTGAACATTTAGAGGAGTTAATTCTCCCAGGGGCAACTCTCAACCAATGAGGGAAGGCAGGCAGTGAACAATGGAAGCCAGCTTCCATCCTTCAAATGGACAATTCTGGGAAACATTCTTCATGTTTCTCAGAGATTCCAAGAGAATTAAGTTCCTGGTGCTTTCTGTGGCACTCTCAATAATGCACACTTACATAAATTTTTCTTTCTTCCAGGTCCCACTCTCTTTTTCCTTCTCTCTTCAAAAACAAACTACCTGCATCAAGCTTTGTCTCAGCCTCTGCTTTTGGGTGAACTCAAAACAAAACAATGAGCAATGGTCTGGGAGAACAAAGGAAGGCCACTTGAGACTGGAATAAGATAAGCAAGTTGTCTTTGGACTAAAATTATGTTCAGCAGAACACATGTTGATTGAATGATTGAGTGATTGAGTGATTAAAGAAAGGAGCTATCATCTTTCTAATCTGAACAATAGGCATTTGATGACTTTAAACCTACAGTACCCAAATTCAAGTCCCCTTTGGCTACTTGGAAAGGCAAAAGAAGAAAATCAGAGAGAGTAGGATGGTTAAGAATCAGATGAATAAATGCAGTTACCAGATGTTCATTTTAAATTTAAAATTAATGTGGTGAAAAAGTATGTAGTTTGTCAAGAGAGTCCATGGAATGGAAAATATTAATAACAAGAATGTATTATAAATGATATACTTCCCAAACAGCTGAATATACAAGATAAATTCAATTTCAAAGCCCTTGTGTCATTAACAAACTAGTCATGATTTTCTCACTAAGTTTATGGATTCTGCAGGACCTTCTGTGCATTGCCTCACATGGTAAGATTCATTAACTTCTCTTCCCTATTTTGTTATTGTTTGACCTCTGAATTAATCTGTCTCTGTAGAATTTCCATCACTATTGTTTTCTCCAGACCAAATTAAAGAAGAGTAAATTCAATTTGAGTGAGAAATGTTGCACAAACACTCACTACTTCTCGTTTTATTAGGAGTTATTTGGAGGCCAGCAAAGGTAGCAAGGAACAAAGCATTCCATTTGATCAGTAGTTTTCATGTTTTAACAAGACGTTTCATGGAGAGTTGTTTTATTGGTGCAGGAGGAATGATCCAGGAACTAATTATTAATTTCAAATTTAGGTAAAGCTAAATTAAACAAGTGCAATCAGGTTGGAGTACAATAGCTCAGAATAGAAATGAACCCTTCTTAAAAAAAGCCATTTGCCTTCCCTTGTGTCAGTTACAGCATGCCTAAGGAGAAGGCATAAAAATTCATCTACTCATTTCCCTTTGAGTTAGGTTTATTCGTAGAGCAAAGTGTGAAGAATCAGGTTTGTGAATGTGTGAAGTGAATCAGAAACATGCATAGGCCACGTGTATCTTTAACTACTCCATTGGGTTGGCACGATTTCCACTTGTGAGGAGTTTGATCTTACAGTGATACTCAACACAAGTAATATTTACAGATACAATTTACGAGTCATGCTAATTGTTATATTATAAAAAAAACAAATTGGTGAATTGTACCACATGTTTGAAGTTTAATCTGTGTATCTGTGTATATTTGAAAATATACTCCTATTATAAATTATGTAGTAATCTGTTTTACAATGTTTTCATTAGAATTTCTACAAGTCATTTGTAACATACATAACAATCTGTTCTTTAAATGCTATTTCTCTCCTTAATATGTTTTGCCTGTTTTCTGTTTCAAGCCAAATAGTAAAGGCATTATTTTTTCGAAATATCTGTATGTACTTTTCTCTTTGTATATCTCAGCTCTTTCTTAAATTTTATTTATCATATTTCTTTCAAATCTGCCTTGTGAAGCATAATAAAGCTTTGAATCTGTAAGTATGCTTCTCAGTGGTTCCAGATTGCCACTTAGCTCCAGGGTGAATAACTAAAACTGCTGTAATGCAGAGCATTCCCCAAAGATGCATTTAATCATTTGCTTCATTCTTGTTTTTACCTATTCTGAACTTCTACATCTTAGGTAAGGAAAATTCCACCTTATTTAGTGGTCTAAGAATAACAGTTGTCACCATTATACGACCCACCCAGATTTCAGTTCCGAACAGAACTGAAAGTCAGGGATTTTATTCTGCTTCATTCACTGCCATATCCCCAGTGCCCAGAATGGTCCTGGCACAGAGTGGGAACTCAAAAAATATTTTTGAGCAAATACATAATCATGAATTGTGGTACAATATTAAGAAAAATTATGATTTTATTAATTTGTGACAAGTACTCCATAAAAAGTATCGGGCCTTTACATTTTAATTTTGAGTTGTTCAACTGGACCTCTAGCCAAGAGAAAGGCCCTGTCATTTGTTAAACAGTTTTGAAACTTTCCAAACCCAAAGCTCAGCTGGTAGGCTGAGCTTGGTAGAGCTCACCACGGTGATACCTTTATACCTCTCTCACCACAGCCCTCAGGGTAACCAGCATGAATCTGGTGGTCAGCTGTCTGGGACAGTTTGAAACATCGTCAGAGCTGCTGGGCATATTTCATTTTATCTCTGCACCCTACCACCCCACACATCCCCTCCAACCCCTACCCCAAAATTCATACCAGATTTGAGTCTGATCCTCTTCACAGAGTCTGATGTGCTGTATCAACCAAACACATGCTTAGCCACATGAACTACAATAATACATATATTCACCGATGCTAATTTGGAGTCTTTCCTCACCAAAGAGTAAGTGTTAGTGATAAGTCAGCGTGGCAAAGGAAGAACCTCTGTCCTGACCTGTAAGTGAGGAGCACTTTCTGCGTATAAAAATGATATTGGAGATATTTTAAAACTCTCTGAGTGGGAAGAATATCTAAGGGTAGGCTAGATGGCAGAATCAAGAAAATGAAACATATATAATGACCTAAATATAAGAGAAACATATTTCTCACTCAGTATTAGTTCTGTTGGTTTAGCTGTTCTGAACCATGTTCTTCTACACGTGAATTTCAAGGTTGTTTGGCGGGGGGCGGGGGAAGTCTCTATTCTAATCATTTGGAAGAAGAAATGCATGACTGTGAGGGATATATTCTTATTGGTCATACTTGGAAATTGCAGCTCAATTCTGTTCACATTCAATTGGTAAGAACTCAGTTGCTGTACCTAACAGCAAAGAAGGCAAAGGAATATGGTCCAGCTGAAAGCTCATTAAGAAGAAACAGATTGTGGTGTCTATGAACATTCACAGTTCAGGTCTCCCGCAGCAGAGCGTATAATTGACTATGGTCCCCAGCTGCTGTGCCTCTGGGCCTACCACTGTATAATAAGAATTATGTCAAGTCTAATACTATAAGTCATCAAGGCACACCCTTTAGCATACCTTCTTTCTTACCTGAAGCCTCATCCATGAAACTTTAAATAAAGACATATATGCAGAGTAGCGTGTAGTGGTTTCAAGTATAGACTCTGGAGCCAAAAGGTCTGGGTGACCTTGGGCAGATTACTTAACCTCTCTGTGCCTATTTCCTTACCTTAAAATGGAGTGAGTAGTATGTATGTTGCCCAGTTAATGGGAGGATTGGAAGAGTTATGCATGTAAAATACTTAGAAGAGTGTGCGTTGCTTATCCACTATAAAACTATTAGCTAATATTATTCTGCCACTATGCTCTATGGGATTCTGGGTTTTATTGAATGATCTTCATAGTTGTCAGGGTGAGGTTCTAGATATTTTACCCCAGCTTTCAGGAAAGAAGCTTCAATTTAACAGTTTATTTATTGACTTCTTTTTGAGACACAGGTCTAGATCAAGGTTTCAAGGTTTGCCTCAGTTGCAAAGAGCTACCTTGGCTAAAGATATATCCCTCCTAGGAGTATATCTGATGGCTATTCAAGGCAGAGGTATAAAGGCCTCAGCATGTCACCCACTGCTGGATAATTTTGATAGACCTTATCTACTACAGCTCCTGGTGGATATAGGGAAGGCTTGGTCTAGCCTGCAATGCAGACTTCCTTCTTTTGCCAAGGCTTGCTTCCTCACTCTCTTTCATTGGGGTCGTTAGCCCGTCATGAATACACTGCCCACCAAACTTCCTCTCAGCACTCAGTGTCTGCTTCTGGGAAACCCAGTCTTGAAAGCACTTCTGCATGAGATTCTTTTTTTTTAATTTTATTTTTATTCATTTATTTATTTATTTAATTGGAGTATAGTTGCTTTACAACGTTGTGTTAGTTTCTGCTGTACAATGAAGTGAATCAGCTATATGTATACATATATCCCCTGCCTCTTGGGCCTCCCTCCCATCCCCTGCCCCACCGCCATCCCTCCCATCTAGGTCATCGCAGGGCACTGAGCTAAGCATCCTGTGCTATACAGCAGGTTCCCACTAGCTATCTATTTTACACACGGTCGGGTATATATGTCAATCCTAAACTCCAAAACATCTACAAACAGTAAATGCTGGAGAGGGTGTGGAGAAAAGAGAACCCTCTTGCACTGTTGGTGGGAATGTAAGTTGATACAGCCACTATGGAGAACAGTATGGAGGGTCCTTAAAAAGCTAAAAATAGAACTACCATACGACCCAGCAATTCCACTACTGGGCATAGACCCTGAAAAAACCATAATTCAAAAAGACGCATGTACCCCAATGGTCATTGCAGCACTATTTGCAATAGCCAGGACATGGAAACAACCCAAATGTGCATGAGATTCTTAAAAGCAAACAACAAACAGGAGAAACCACTAGTCTAGTCTAAACAGTTTAACATCTTATAATGACATCTAATTGCTTTATGAATTTAAGATTTTTCTGCAATAAGATTATAAATTTCTCAAAGGCAGGAACTTGATTACATAGATGGAGAGGCTTAATGCCTACTTACTTGACTCCATTGTTGGTTGATTGATTAATTGATAGTCTCATGGAAACTTTTTATGTTAAATACATTAGCAGTATACAAAAAAGTTAGCACACAGGTTTATTTCTAACTGCTTAATATAGGTACCCCAAGTAGAAAACTTCAAATGTGCAGAATTTATCTAATTGCAAAAAGGAAAGAAACAGGAAAAGATTTCCTAAGTTTAAAAAAATAAACTGTCACGTGTCTGTTAACCAAAGCTTTTAGCAGTTATTTACTACCTTGCCCAAATTCTTTGGCCTTCTCCATCATAGCCAGACAGATAATAATCTACTTATTACAGCCTCATATGTCAGTGTTTGTCTTGGCTTTGAGCATTCAGGCCCAACCTGGCAATGTCCCCAGGAGCCAGTGGAGCCTGCTGTAACAGGATCTGCTTCCAGAGATTCTGCTGACGGCTCTAACAGTAGAATCTTCTTAATAGTGAACTGAGGAGACCTTCAAGATGGTCGAGGAATAAGACGTGGATATCACTTTCCTCCCCACAAATACATCAGAAATACATTTACATGTGGAACAACTCCTACAGAACACCTACCAAATGCTGTCAGAAGACCTCAGACTTCCCAAAAGGCAAGAAACTCCCCAGGTACATGGGTAGGGCAAAAGAAAAAAGAAAATACAGAGACGAAAGAATAGGAATGGGACCTGTACCTCTGGGAGGGAGCTGTGAAGGAGAAAAAGTTTCCACACACTAGGAAGCCCCTTCACGGGCGGATATGGGGATGGCTGGGGGGAAGCTATGGAGCCACAGAGGAGAGCACAGCAACAGGGGTGCAGAGGGCAAAGTGGAGAGATTCCCACACAGAGGATCGGTGCTGACCAGCACCTACAGCCCAAGAGGCTTGTCTGCTCACCCAGTAGGGCGGGTGGGGGCTGGGAGCTGAGGCTCGGGGTTTGGAGGTCAGATACCAGGGAGAGGACTGGGGTTGGCGGCATGAACACAGACTGAAGGGGGTTAGTGTGTCACAGCTAGCTGGGAGGGAGTCCAGGAAAAGGTCTGGACCTGCCTAAGAGGAAGAGACCACTGTTTCGGGGTGCGTGAGAGCACTGTCTAAATGAGCTCCAGAGACGGTCATGAGCCATGGCTATCAGCGGGTACACCAGAGATGGGCATGAGACTCTAAGGCTACTGCTGTAGCCACCAAGAAACCTGTGTACAAGCACAGGTCACTATCCATACCTCCTCTCCCGGGAGCCTATGCAGCCCGCCACTGCCAGGGTCCCATGATCCAGGGACAACTTCCCCGGGAGAACACACGGCATGCCTCAGGCTGTTGCAACATCATGCTAGCCTCTGCCGCTGCAGGCTCGCCCCGCATCCCATACCCCTCCCTCCCTGGGGTCTGAGTGAGCCAGAGCCCCCTAAGCAGCCACTCCTTTAACCCCGTCCTGTCTGAGCAGAAAACAGACACCCTCAGGCGACCTAAATGTACAGGCGGGGCCAAATCCAAAACTGAACCCCGGGAACTGTGCAAACGAAGAAGAGAAAGGGAAGTCTCTCCCAGAAGCCTCAGAAGCAGTGGATTAAATCTCACAATCAACTTGATGTACCCTGCATCTGTGGAATACATGAATAGACAACAAATCATCCCAAATTGAGGCAGCGGACTTTGGGAGCAACTGTAGATTTGGGGTTTGCTTTCTGCATCTAATTTTTTTCGGGTTTTATGTTTATCTTAGTTTAATAATTAGAGTTTATTATCATTGGTAGATTTGTTTATTGATTTGGTTGCTCTCTTCCTTTTTTTTAATAGATATATATATTTTTTTTCCTTTTTCTCTTATTGTGAGTGTGTATGTGTATGCTTCTTTGTGTGATGTTGTCTGTATAGCTTTGCTTTTACCATTTGGCCTAGGGCTCTGTCTGTCCATTTTTCTTTTTTTTTTTTTTCTTTTTTTAGTATATATTTTAGTGCTTGTTATTATTGATGGATTTGTTTTTTGGTTTGGTTGCTCTCTTCTTTCTTTCATTCTTTTTTTTTCTTATTACTTTTTAATATTTTTTATTTTAATAGCTTTCTTTTCTTTTTATTTTCTTTTTTCCTTTTTATCTCCCTTTTCTTCTGAGCCATGTGGCTGACAGGACATTCATGCTCCCGCCAGCTGTCAGGCCTGTGCCTCTGAGGTGGGAGAACCGAGTTCAGGACATTGGTCCACCAGACCCTCCCGGCTCCACATAATATCAAACTGCGAAAGCTCTCCCAGAGATCTCCATCACAAGGCTAAGACCCAGGTCCACTCAGCTACAACAACCAGTCGGCTACAGTGTTGGACACCCTATGCCAAACAAAAAGCAAGACAAGAACACAACCCCACCCATTAGTAGAGAGACTGCCTAAAATAATAATGTCACAGACACCTCAAAACACACCATCGGATGCAGTCCAGCCCACCAGAAAGACAAGATCCAGCCTCATCCACCAGAACACAGACACCAGTCCCCTCCACCAGGAAGTCTACACAACCTACTGACCAACCTTAGCCACTGGGGGCAGACACCAAAAACAATGGGAAATATGTACCTGCAGCATGCGAAAAGGAGACACCAAACGCAGGGTGTAACCAAAATGAGAAAACAGAAACACACAGCAGATGAAGGAGCAAGGTAAAAACCCACCAAACCAAACAAATGAAGAGGAAATAGGCAGTCTACCTGAAAAAGAATTCAGAGTAATGATAGTAAAGATGATCCAAAATCTTGGAAATAGAATGGAGAAAATACAAGAAATATTTCACAAGGACCTAGAAGAACTAAAGAACAAACAAACAATGATGAACAACACAGTAAATGAAATTAAAAATTCTCTAGAAAGAAATAAAAGCAGAATAACTGAGGCAGAAGAACGGATAAGTGATCTGGGAGGTAAAATAGTGGAAATAGCTACCACAGAGTGGAATAAAGAAAAAATAATGAAAAGAATTGAGGACAGTCTCAGAGACCTCTGGAACAACATTAAACACACCAACATAAGAATTGTAGGGATCCCAGAATAAGAAGAGAAAAAGAAAGGGACTGAGAAAATATTTGAAGATATTATAGTTGAAAACTTCCCTAATAGGGGAAAGGAAATAGTCAATCAAGTCCAGAAGTACAGAGCTCCATACAGGATAAATCCAAGGAGAAACATGCCAAGACACATATTAATCAAACTACCAAAAATTACATACAAAGAAAAAATATTAAAAGCAGCAAGGGAAAAGCAACAAATAACATACAAGGGAATCCCATAAGTTTACCAACTAACCTTTCAGCAGAAACTCTGCAAGCCAGAAGGAAGTGGCAGGACATATTTAAAGTGATGAAAGGGAAAAACCTACAACCAAGATTACTCTACCCAGCAAGGATCTCATTCAGATTTGACAGAGAAATTAAAAACTTTACAGACAACCAAAGCTAAGAGAATTCAACACCACCAAACTAGCTTTACTACAAATGCTAAAGGAACTTCTCTAGGCAGGAAACACAAGAGAAGGAAAAGAACTACAATAGCAAACCCAGAACAATTAAGAAAATGGTAATAGGAACATACATATCAATAACTACCTTAAATGTAAATGGATTAAATGCTCCAACCAAACGACATAGGCTGGCTGAATGGATACATAAACAAGACCTGTATAAATGCTGTCTACAAGGGACTCACTTCAGAGCTAAGGACACATACAGACTGAAAGTGAGGGGATAGAAAAAATATTCCATGCAAATGGAATCAAAAGCAAGCTGGAGTAGCAATTCTCATATAAGACAAAATAGACTACAAAATAAAGACTATTAAAAGAGATGAAGAAAGACACTACATAATGATCAAGGGATCAATCCAAGAAGATATAACAATTGTAAATACTTATGCACCCAACATAAGAACACCTCAATACATAAGGCAAATGCTAACAACCATAAAAGGGGAAATTGACCATACCAAAATCATAGTAGGGGACTTAACACCCCACTTTCACCAATGGACAGATCATCCAAACTGAAAATAAATAAGGAAACACAAGCTTTACATGATACATTAAAGAAGATGGACTTAATTGATATTGATAGGATATTCCATCCAAAAACAACACAATACACTTTATTCTTAAGTGCTCATGGAACATTCTCCAGAATAGATCATATCTTGGGTCACAAGTCAAGCCTTGAAAAATTTAATAAAATTGAGATTGTATCAAGTATCTTTTCTGACCCCAACACTATGAGACTAGATATCAATTACAGGAAAAACTGTGAAATATACAAACACATGGAGGCTAAATAATACACTACTAAATAACCAAGAGATCACTGAAGAAATCAAAGAGGAAATCAAAAAATACCTAGAAAAAAATGACAATGAAAACATGGTGACCCAATACCTATGGGATGCAGCAAAAGCAGTTCTATGAGGAAAGTTTTTAGCAATGCATTCCTACTTCAAGAAACAAGAAACATCTCCAGTAAACAACCTAAGCTTACACCTAAAGAAGTTAGAGAAAGAAGAACAAAAATCCCCAAAGTTAGCAGAAGGAAAGAGATCATAAATCTCAGATCAGAAGTAATTGAAAAAGAAATGAAGGAAACAGTAGCAAAGATCAATAGAACTAAAAGCTGGTTCTTTGAGAAGATAAACAAAATTTGATAAACCATTAGCTAGACTCATCAAAAAAGGGAGAAGACTCAAATCAATAGAATTAAAGATGAAAAAGGAGAAGTAACAACTGACACTGTAGAAATACAAAAGATCATGCAAGATTACTACAAGCAACCATATGCCAATAAAATGGACAACCTGGAAGAAATGGACAAATTCCTAGAAAAGCACAACCTTCTGAGACTGAACCAGGAAGAAATAGGAAATATAAACATACCAATCACAAGCACTGAAATTGAGACTGTGATTAAAAATCTTCCATCAAACAAAAGCCCAGGACCAGATGGCTTCACAGGTGAATTCTATCAAACATTTAGAGAAGAGCTAGCACCTATCCTTCTCTAACTCTTCCAAAATATAGCAGAGTGAAGAATGCTCCCCAACACATTCTACAAGGCCACCATCACCCTGATACCAAAACCAGACAAAGGTGTCACAAAGAAACAAAACGACAGACCAATATCACTGATGAACATAGATGCAAAAATCCTCAACAATATACTAGCAAACAGAATCCAACAGCATATTAAAAGGATCATACACCACGAACAAGTGGGGTTTATGCCAGGAATGCAAGGATTCTTCAAAATATGCAAATCAATCAATGTAATAAACCATATTAACCAACTGAAGGATAAAAAACATATGATCATCTCAATAGATGCAGAACATCTTTTGACAAAATTCACCACCTATTTATGATAAAAAGCCTCCAGAAAGTAGGCATAGAGGGAATGTACCTCAACTTAATAGAGGATATATATGAAAATCCCACAGCCAACATTGTTCTCAATGGTGAAAAATTGAAACCATTTCCTCTAAGACCAGGAACAGGACAAGGTTGTCAATTCCCATCACTATTTTTTTTTTTTTTTTTTTTTTGTGGTATGCGGGCCTCTCTCACTGTTGTGGCCTCTCCTGATGCAGAGCACAGGCTCCGGAAGCACAAGCTCAGTGGCCATGGCTCATGGGCTCAGCTGCTCTGCGGCATGGTGGATCTTCCCGGTTCAGGGCATGAACCCATGTCCCCTGCATTGGCAGGTGGACTCTCAACCACTGCACATCAGGGAAGCCCTCACCACTATTATTCAACATAGTTTTGGAAGTTTTAGACACAGCAATCAGAGAAAGAAAGTAGGCATAGAGGGGATGAACCTCAACTTAATAAAGGCCATATATGAAAATCCCACAGCCAACATCATTCTCAATGGTGAAAAACTGAAACTATTTCTTCTAAGACCAGGAACAGGACAAGGTTGTCCACTCTCACCACTATTATTCAACATAGTTTTGGAAGTTATAGCCACAGCAATCAGAGCAAAAATGAAATAAAAGGAATCCAAATCAGAAAAGAAGAAGTAAAGCTGTCACTGTTTGTTTGCAGATGACATGATACTATACATAGAGAATCCTAAAGATGCTACCAGAAAACTACTAGATCCAATCAATGAATTTTGTAAAGTAGCAGCATACAAAATTAATGCACAGAAATCTCTTGCATTTCTCTACACCAATGATGAAAAATCTAAGAGAGAAATTAAGGAAACACTCCCATTTACCACTGCAAGAAAAAGAATAAAATAACTAGGAATAAACCTACCTAAGGAGACAAAAGACATGTATGCAGAAAACTATAAGAAACTGATGAAAGAAATTAAATGAAAGAAATTAAAGATGATACAAAAGATGGAGAGATATACCATGTTCTTGGATTGGATGAATCAACAGTGTGAAAATGACTATACTACACAAAGCAATCTACAGATTCACTGCAATCTGTATCAAACTACCAATGGCATTTTTCATAGGACTAGAACAAAAAATTTCACAATCTGTATGGAAACACAGAAGACCCCAAATAGCCAAAGCAATCTTGAGAAAGAAAAAGGGAGCTGGAGGAATCAGGCTCCTGGACTTCAGACCATACTACAAAGCTACAGCGATCAAGACAGTATGGTACTGACAGAAAAATAGAAATATAGATCAGTGGAACAGGATAGAAGCCCAGAGGTAAGCCCAACACATATGGTCACCTTATATTTGACAAAGGAGGCAAGCATATACAATGGAGAAAAGACAACCTCTTCAGTAAGTGGTGCTGGGAAAACTGGATAGCTACATGGAAAAGAATGAAATTAGAACACTCCCTAACACCGTACACAAAAGTAAACTCAAAATGGATTAGAGACCTAAATGTAAGGCCAGACACTATAAAACTCTTAGAAGAAAATATAGGCAGAACACTCTATGACATAAATCACAGCAAGATCCTTTTTGACCCACCTCCTAGAGAAATGGAAATAAAAACAAAAATAAATAAATTGGACCTAATGAAACTTCAAAGCTTTTGCACAGCAAAGGAAACCATAAACAAGATGAAAAGACAACTCTCCAAATGGGAGAAAATATTTGCAAATGAAGCAAATGGCAAAGGATTAATCTCCAAAATTTACAAGCAGCTCATGCAGCTCTATATCAAAAAAACAAACAACCCAATCCAAAATTGGGCAGAAGATCTAAATCGACATTTCTCCAAAGAAGATACACAGATGGCCAACAAACACATGAAAGGAAAGGGTGCTCCACATCACTAATCATTAGAGAAATGCAAATCAAAGCTACAATGAGGTATCACCTCACACCAGTCAGAATGGCCATCATCAAAATATCTATAAACAATGAATGCTGGACAGGGTGTGGAGAAAAGGGAACCCTCTTGCACTGTTGGTGGGTATGTAAATTGATACAGCCACTATGGAGAACAATATAGAGGTTCCTTAAAAAACTAAAAATAGAACTACCATATGACCCAGCAATCCCACTACTGTGAATAGACCCTGAGAAAACTGTAATTCAAAAAGAGTCATGTACCACTATGTTCATTGCATCTCTATTTACAATAGCCAGGACATGGAAGCAACCTAAGTGTCCATTGACAGATGAATGGATAAAGAATATGTGGCACATATATACAATGGAATATTATCCAGCCTTAAAAAGAAACGAAATTGAGTTATTTGTAGTGAAGTGGATGGACCTAGTGTCTGTCATACAGAGTGAAGTAAGTCAGAAAGAGCAAAACAAATACTGTATGCTAACACATATATATGGAATCTAAAGAAAAACAAAAAGAAAAATCGTTCAGAAGAACCTAGGGCCAGGACAGGAGTAAAGATACAGACATAGAGAGTGGAGTTAAGGACACAAGGAGAGGGAAGGGTAAGCTGGGACGAAATGAGAGAGTGGCATGGACATATATACACTACCAACTGTAAAATAGATAGCTAGTGGGAAGCAGCTGCATGGCACAGGGAGAGCATATCGGTGCTTTGTGACCACCTAGAAGGGTGGGATGGGGAGGGTGGGAGGGAGACGCAAGAGGGAGGGGATATGGGGATATATGTGTACGTACAGCTGATTCACTTTGTTATAAAGCAGAAACTAACACACCATTGTAAATCAATTATACTCCAATAAAGATGTTCAAAAAAAAGTCAATAAATGAAAAATAGATTTGGAAAACTACATGTAATGTAAAGGATGAACAAAGGGTTAACACAAAAAGAACTGTTATGGATTGACAAGGAGATAAACACTCCATGGAAAAATGGACAAAGGATATTCAGAGGCAATTTGTGAAAGAATGGAGATGCTCAAACTCACTAGAGCCTGAGGAAATGCAAATTAAAGCAACAAGGTGATAGATAGCCTTATAAGTAACAGAATGTCAGAACTTTATGAGTGACATCCACTCCTGCCAGGCATGTGGGGAAAAGAATATTCTCATACTTTGCTGATGGAAATGTGGATTGTTATAGTTTTTTTTAAAAATAAACTAGAAATAGCTATTAAAAATTAAAAATACATATATCCCTTGACTTAACAAATGTTACTTCTGAGACTGTTCGAAGGAAAAGCATCAGGATTTAAGAATATATGCTCAAGGATATTTCTAACACCAGTAACCAGGTAAAACCTGGAAGAAAATGAATGTGTATCAATAGGGCAATGGTGAATAAATTATGGAACATTCATCCCATGTAATATAATGTTTCCAGTAAACAAAAAAGAAAGGGATTTCCATGAGTTATTGTTGCATGAGAAAAGGAGGGTTCAGAAAAGTTTGTAAAATATGATCTTATCCTTATAAAACAAAAATGCATTCCCTGCCACATGTTTATATATGGAGAGATGTTTACATATAATTGTATAAGCATGAAGAGAAATGAAGAAAGATAAATATCCTAGGTGTTTAACATGGATAACAATGAGAGAAGGAGGGAAAAGGAGAAAACCAAGCAATATAGAGAAAGAAAAATTGAAAACACTGCACTAGAAACAACTCTAGTATGATCACATCGATTCATTTATAGAAAACCATATTTGTGTATATGTAATCGAAAATTTTAAAAAAGACTTCTGACATTCATGAGAGAGAAAGATATTCACATAATAAATACCCTTTTTTTTCTTTTTCTTTTTTTAACTGAAAAAAAAAATAGTGAACTGAAATCTGCCTCAGTAAAACTTTCAATGGGCTTCATTTTTTTTACCCTTTGGGAAAAAAAAAATGATAGGTCTGCCCTCTTACAGATTACACTCCTTCAAATATTTTAAGACAGTTCTTGAAATCCTCGTATGATGTTTTCTTTACCAAGCTAACAATTCTTTGTTCCTTTAAGAGATGAGTTTCTCAGACTATTTGCCATTCTGGCTTTCTTTCCCTGGATGCATTTAGTTACTCAAAGTCTATCAGAAAATTGTGGCAGCCAAAACTTAATATCATACAGCACAGTTCATGGGTATTCTTAGTCTCCTTGTTTTGGACACTTTGTTTCTATTACTGCTGTCTACATTTGCAGTAATTTTTTAGCTCCTTGTTATATTATGAGGTCCATTGCAGTGGCATTTCTGTCAGATTTTTATAATTTGACTTCTCTCCAGCTTAATTAGCCATTTACAATATACAGAATTCCTCTCCCCTCACCCTTCCACCCTCTTGTCCCAACAAGGATAGAATTTCCTCATTAATATCATGGAAAATGTTTCCCATCTGGCCTTTTTAAGAAACCATTATAAGTAGGAATCTTACTCAGACTTCGAGTGACATTGTTCCACTTACTGAATACTGGCTCTATGTGTATACTTTATAGGGTCTCTGGGATCACTGCATGTAAAATACAATCTATGAAATAGAATTTTTTATTTTTTCTATTAAAATTTTATTTTTATAAAGGTAAATTGATTCAGAAAAAGGGAAAATTCTCCCAAAACCTTCTGAAAATTCACAGCAAGGTTGCTATTGTTATTGTTTGTGGATTTTGTTGTTTAGTCTAGATTTTATATTTTGTTTACATTGGGCTGAGTCTACACACCTTTATAATTCCTGGGGTCTAGCTTCTTCTGTAATTACCTCAGAAATGCTGTCCTGTGGGACACCTGGCACAAGAAATTGTGTAAGCTTTTTTTAAAAAAATATCTGAATCTTATGCAGCTTCACAATTTTGTATCAGATAAAGCCAAGAATTAATTTGCAAATTACTGACACAAATATAGTACACACTATAGTGGTTTATTTCCTGTAAAAATTTGATTATCATTTGCATTATTTATGAAGAACTGATTTTTCCAGAGGTTCAACATACAATGCAAAAGTGAAAGAAGTTAGTATGTACTCACAGATTGTTACATATAAGCAGTCAATAGCCTTGGACTGAAGTTTCATGAAGTTTTGTCTCTCACCAGAGCAAGCTGTATGTCACTTAGGAATTCATGAAATGAAGATGAATCTCATAAGAGATATTTTCCAAAGCAAATTTTGCTTGGGGTTCAGAATTTTTTAAATGAAGACCATTGTTTCAGGCTTTAAAATTCTGATGTTTCCCTTCTAGAGCACGACTGGAAATTCCTTGAAGGAAGTGACTGTGTCATGTTCATTTTTTTTTTTTTTTTTTTTTTTTTTTTGTGGTATGCGGGCCTCTCACTGTTGTGGCCTCCCCCGTTGCGGAGCACAGGCTCTGGACGCGCAGGCTCAGCGGCCATGGCTCACGGGCCCAGCCGCTCCGCGGCATGTGGGATCTTCCCGGACCGGGGCACGAACCCGTGTTCGTGCATCGGCAGGAGGACTCTCAACCACTGCGCCACCAGGGAAGCCCGTCACGTTCATCTTTGTAACCTCAGTCCCTAGTACCATGTTGATAGTGAGTAGGCCCTAAAGAGATGCTTGTGGATTGAGTGAATAATGAATGAATGAATAATAACCAGGGCCAATTGTGAAAGTGAGCATCTTATGACAATCACAGGCATTACATCAAAAAGACAGCAGAAGCAAGGCGAAGAGATGATCAGGGGAGTTACAGAGGAGGAGAAGTAATTGGAACACTGTTTGGGAAACCAGAAAAGAAGATGTAACAGGAGGATGGGAAATCACCACGGACCACAGTATATGGCAGGAATGGGAGGCAATCAGCAACATGAGCAGAAAGCGAGCCGTGTGCTGCTGGGAAATCTGTACCAGGAGGGGATGTGCACGGTGTGTGGAAACAATGTGGGAAGATAGGTCTCAGTGCACAGACAGACCATATGTAGCTTGTTAATTGGGGGGTTTAAAAATTATATTTGATATATAAAATTAATAAAGATGATGAAAAATTAAAATGAAGAACAAGGAAATACATGCGAAGAAGTCCTTAACTACATGTGTTTAATGATCATAACAATTTATTATAAAATGCTTAGAGCTATAGTCATGCTCATGGGATGAATGATTTTCATGAAATAAAAACAGCTGTGGGGAAAATCACAAACTGTAACAGTATCAATAAAAGCAGTAAAATGAAAAAGTGTACCTTGAAATATTATTCAAGTAGACAACACATACACAGTTATCTTTTATGCTCTACATAAAAGATTAAAATTTAATTTTAATTAAATTAAATTAATTGAATTAATTAATTAATTCAATTAAAATTTAATTATTAAAAAACAGACCATATTTTGTAAACAGTATCAGCCAACTTAACCTACCACACGAATTTTTTTAATGCATTGGTATATCTTAATAAATATACACTTAAAAAAAGATCATATGGCACCTTCTGTATTACAACTTGCTATAGAACAGGAATAGAAAATGCCACATAGCTGGGTTGGATGACTCTGGGTTTCACACGAGAGCATCTGCACTATGACTATTAGAAATGGATCGTATGTGGAAGGAGTAAAAGCCAATGGTAACATGGGCTATAGACACAAGGAAAATTTCATAGTAAAATCTAAAAAGGATAAACATCTTATTACATATTGTTACCAATATTTCTAGAAATTCTTTTTCTTTAATTTCGTTTTTAAAATTTAAAATCTCTTTTAAAAAAGAATTAGCCAGGATGTGCAAGATGGATGCGTTTCACTTTTCTTTGAGAGTATGTGTACATAATAGCTTTTTAAGTTCTATAAGTATCACATTGATTGCTTTTGAATACATTTTTGTTTTTAATTTTTATCTAATTTATGATTTCTAACAAATTCACGTGTTTTATTATTTGTGGAGGAGCACACTAACCTAAGTTATTATAATAGTGTGATATGTGACTCAATTAATACTGTATTTTACGTTTACACAGAATTTTTTTTTTAGTTAAAATTTTTCTCATACTTTATTTCTTTTTCTCCCAGCAATTCTATGAGATAAGAAGATTAGGTAAAATAATCTCCATTTCAGAGATAAAGAAACTGAGAAATAACAAAGGTAAGTATTTTGATTAAGGTCATACAATTACTTGATTTCCTAGGGCTCTAATTCAGTTCTTCCAAATTGTCTTTCTTTGAATCCCTCTAGACTTTCCTGCCTTCCATTTCTACATGACCCTGTCACAAAGGACTGAACAGAGTCGCTAGTCAGAATGTTGATATCTGAGCAGAACACAGACAAATCAGGGTAACACAGACAAATAATAATTGCCATTCTTAGGATCACATCTCTAAGGCCTAAGCAGGATACTTTTCTCATTTCAAAAAATGATAAAGTATTAACACTATTTAGCCATAATGCTCACATTAACTGTCTCAAAAATAATCATCTTATAATTGAGATTAAGCAATCATCTTTTGGGGAAGAAATAAGAATTAAATGGTGGGATTGTACTGGAAGAACTTAAATTAAAGCACTCGACTGTCATCTTCCTGATGAGAATGTTTCTAATGCATTTTATAGATTTTAGGAATATAGGAGGTGGCGTGTCCTTCTGGACAAAAGACCACGTATCATTCCAGTAATCCTGATCATCTATCACCATAAACACTCTCCTTTTCTGAAGGTTCCAGCTCATGAATTTTTTAATACCATTCTTTTTCATAATAGTTTTGATTTTTTTCTTTGACTCTCCATTATGCCATTAATATAATTCCACAGAGGCCTTTTCAAGTAGAACAAGAGCAGCACTTAATTACTGGAATTAGAAATGACAAACATCACAGTTTTTATCTAGTTGATCTCCTCTAAGTACTTCTCTGTGTAAATTTGAATAATCTTGAATCTGTGACATTTTAACTTTTTACAAAGATGTCTGAAATGATTTTTTAAACTCACTCTTTAAATTTCTCCAAGAAAAGGGAAAATTTTTCTTTCTTAAGATGAGCCATTGAGTAGTATAAGAATAGTAGCCATCATGCAAATGCTAGCTTTTCTCTCCACTAAAGAATTTCCTTTCTTCCTTCTTTAAGGTTGTTTCCCCTTCATTAATATCAATAAAAATTTTGGCTAAATAAGTTAGGGCAGTTTGGTTCTTTGGATGCAAGTTACAGAAATTGACAATGGCTGGCATAAGCAGGAAAACTTGTTGGAAGAATAACAGGTAGTTCCAAGAATCAATGGAAAGATAAACCAGGTTGTGAAAAAAAGACAGGAAAAAGGTCAGCTGTGAGGGTGTAAGTGTCAGGAACCACTCAGCTATTTCATCTAGGCTCTCCATTGAAATGAATATACTTAGGCCATTTTCTCTATTGTTTCAGGAGTCAAAGTACCAACAATGAGAATCTATTGGCCAAGATTGGGCCACGTACCATACCTCAATCAGTATAAGTCAAGACAGCTTGGGGCTTCCCTGGTGGCGCAGTGGTTGAGAGTCCGCCTGCCGATGCAGGGGACACGGGTTCGTGCCCCGGTCCGGGAAGATCCCACATGCCGCGGAGCGGCTGGGCCCGTGAGCCATGGCCGCTGAGCCTGCGCGTCCGGAGCCTGTGCTCCGCAACGGGAGAGGCCACAACAGTGAGAGGCCCGCGTACCGCAAAAAAAAAGAAAAAGAAAAAAGAAGAAGAAAGACAGCTTGATTTCCAGTCTCATTAAGACTCTATAAAATGAGGGAGAGACAATTCTTCTAAACAAAAGCAGGATGCTCTTAGCAAAGGTAGGAGGAATAGATAATCAGGCAGAAAAAACAGCAGCAGTAACAACACATGTCCAGAACCATAAATCACAATGCAAACTCTTTTTAAAAATGAATATAATATCAGAAGCTAATTAAAATGCTAGACACATATAACTTTCCTTTTTTCTGTGGCCAGATTTCTGGAACTCAGAATCTATATTTACTCTATTTACTTCCTAAATACCTGCTATTTTTTTAATTTCCAGCAATCAGCCATCAGCACTTAAATCTTTACCAAAATCGCTATCCCTAAGGTGTCTAGTCATTTACTTTTAGCTGAAGCCAATGGCCTTTCCTCGCTTTTCCATGGATCTGCATTCTCAGTAACACCCAATTCTAATGACCACAATATACATCACTTCTTTATTATTTGACAAAATTTTTGTTAAGTACTTATTATACAGCTGCTACTCCCTAAAGTGAAAATTACAAAGACTGCTCATGTTTAAACTGAGCTTAAAAAATTATGACATTATGTACCATGGGATCATACAATAAGCACTTATTGGCACACAAAAAGAAGAATCTTACTGAATAGGGAAATATAGTGTTCTGGGCAGATGAAAGGATGCATACAGAGAAATTAAATCATGGTATATAGCAGGGGAATTCATAGTACTGCAGGAAACTATGTATGTTTCAAGTTAACAGTGTAAGGAGCTAAATTTGTATGGATAGAGAGGGACTTCATTGTAAAGGTACTTGCATGACCTATAAAGGAATTTAAATGTTAGCCTGTAGTCAATAGGAAGCAATTTAAAGGTTTTAACACGAAGTAATAATCAAACGTGTATTATAAGAAGACTAACCTAGTGACTGCAATGATGGGACTAGGACAAGAATGGGGGGAGGGAGACAATTTCGCAATGTTGCTACAATCTAGGCCAAAAAAAATGATACAAATTAGGGTAGTTATATTAATTTCCTGAAGCTTCTGTAATAAATTACCATAGACTTGGTGGCTTAAAATGACAGAAATTTATTATCTCACAATTCTGGAGGCCAGAAGTTAAAGGCCAGAGGTATTGGCAGGGCTGCTCCCTCTAGAGATTCTGCAGGAGATTTTGTTCCTTGCCTCTTCCACCTTCTTGTAGCTGCTGGCTTTCCTTGGCTGTGGCCACATCACTCCAGTCTCTGCCTTCATCTCCACATGACCTTCTCCTCTTCCATCTTTCAAATTTCCCCTGTGTATCTCTTATAAAGATACCTGGATTGTTGGATTTAGGATTTACCTGGATAATCCAGGATGATCTCTTCATCTCAGCATCCTTAACTTAATTACATCTGCGAACTCTTTTTTCAAATATGGCAAAATTAATAGGTTTCAGGAATTAGAATGTGGACAAATCTTTTGGGAGGCTACCATTCAATCTACCATAGCAGTACAATGAAAAAAAAAAAATAGAGAATGGCAGATTTGATGGGGGATTGATAAAAACTGTTGAGTAATTGGTGTTCTGAAGAAGAGTCCCAAAGAGTAATTTAAAGGAGATTGAAATTTTGCGGATGACTCAGATTTCCACCTTGGAGGATAAAGGAGAAGCTGTTCTTTTCCTGCCCATATTTTTTTCATCTTTTTCTTAACCTCTACAGCTCTAATTTGGAAAGGATGATTTTGTGTCCAGATGCTATTACTTACTTGCTAAGACTCTCTTGTACCTGTGATTATCCTTATGGCCAAATTCTATAAACAAGAGTCTTCTGGATGGGATTTAAGAATGCTTTTGCAAGAGATTTAACTGAGCAGACAGCTTTCTTCACATATTTCACCTTCCACCTTCCTCCTAATAGAAACAGTGATACAATCAAGTCTCTAAGTGAAGTGCCATCTTATGACCATGAGGCTGAAAGTCAAATGCTAAGGATGGTAGAACAGGAAGATGGAAGGAGCCTGAGTCATTTCTGAAGACATTACAGAAATGTTGCTCGAGTCTTAAGACCCAGACTTTTTGTTATATGAGAGAAAAAGAATTAAACAAAAACACATAGGGAGAAGAGGGAGGAAAAAACAGGAAAGAGCAGGTAGAAAAAAGAATTCACAAAGATTCACAAGGGGGTTCAGAGAGGCAAAGAGAAAGCAAGCAAAGAGTGATGCTTAGAAGGAAAAAAAAAAAAAAAGATATTTCCAAATGTTCCTCTCCTTTTCAGAGATCTCTTCAATCACTGACAACTTAAACTAATATTTATTGAACGCCTACATGTATATATGTTTATTGATCATAATGTACTTTTCTCTATCTATTCCCATTTACTTCCTGGAGAATATGATGGCTCTAACTGGAGATCCTTAATTCTGATCTCTCCCTTTCCAACTACCTACAAATCTTTCCTTTCCTTTCTTCCTATGACCAGTGACTAAAGCTTTTCATAATCTTTTAAGTTCTAAGAAGAAGTTTCATCACTTTCATTTGTTTGCTGATACTTAGTCTCAATTTTGTGTCTTGTCTAACTGCATCTGAAGTTAGAAAAATTATTAGAAATTTCAAAAATAAGTTATATAAATTTACTTTAAAATAATAGAAGAATCTCTTAATGGGAGTTCATATTAATGTTTGGCCCTGTCTTACCTCACATAGAAAATAGTCAAGAAAGCAGAAAATATCCTTTCTTATGACTAGATTACAATGACTTTGATAACTTAAATCCCCCCCGTACATCAAAAAGAACAAATCAGGTGTAGATACTTCTTCCCCAAAAAAACATAAGCCAAAGTAAAAGTAAAGACTAAATTAGAGCCTGTGTAAACTGTCTCTGTTTCCTGAAAGGCATGTATTTTGAACAAATTTGCTCTACAATTTTTCCTTCTTATAAAACTGATTTCAAATAATTTTAACTAAAATTCCTAATAGCATTGTTGCTGAATTACTCTAAAAGTAGTGGCTTATGGCAGGTATTTGAATGGGTTCCTGAGATATGAGTCAGAAATTCATGAAGGAATTGACCAGATAGTTCTTGCTTCAAGTCCCTTATACATTGACAAGTCAGCTCTTGTTTGGGGCTACAGTCATCTGAAGGCTCAACTGTGCTGGAGGTAGAGATGGCAGACTCACATGGCTACAGTTGATGCTGGCCACAGTGCCCCCATGAGACCACTCTAGCATGGTAGTTTCTAGGCAGTTGAACTTCTTATATGGTAGCTGGCTTTACCCAGAGTGAGCAACCCAAGAGGACCAAGCAGAGGTTGCATGACTTTTCCCCAATCTTGCCTGAAAGCCATCCAGCATTATTTCTGTAGCATTCCTAGAGTTACAAACAAATTACTAAGCCCATTCCAGATGCAAGTGAAGGGTCATAGACTTCATGTTTTGATTTTAAAATGCCTGAGGATTTACCATTATAAAAATATACTTTTTCACTTTCTTAATGAGTAATGTTAAAAATGTTTAGAACTAACATATACTCCAAGATATTTACTATTATCTCCTTTTTATGATTTTGCTTATGAGAAATAGAATAACTTATTAGTGCATTATATGTTTATGATGGTAAATTTAGTACATAATGATAAAATAATATAGCCTGTTGTGTTTTGCCTTTCTACCCTTTACCCTTGAACCAAATAAAATTTTAAAAGTTTAAAAAAAACATTAGGGTTAAACCCTCAGTTTATTAAAGCAAGAGGCCACCTCGAGGGAGGAAAGAATTAAGTAGTAAAGGTCTTGTGCTTTCAAGCTGTGAACAGCAGTTACTTTAAGTCTTGTCTCTGTAGGAAGAAAAAAACAAACATGCCTTCTTAGAGTAAAGAGGAAGGAGAAAAGTGAGGTCTTATAATTACACTGGGGGTATTTAAAAGATCTTTTCTCCAGTCTGGGTTAGTCTTCCCAGATACTTCCCTTAAAAATAGGCAAAGAAAACAAATTTTAAAAATTTAAGGACAATTCATTGAATATCTTTTGTGGATTTATTTTAACTCACTATAATTTGTGGCTTTAGATTTTCATCTTGAGAATATTTTGGAAAATTTTAAACAAAGTGATTAATCAATTTTTAGAAAATCTTATTAAAGCAAAGTTACTTTTACATTTATCATAATAACAGAAGCAGTTGAGACCTAGCTTTTGCTTTGTAAATGTCTGTCCATACAATAATTTCAGCTTCTTTTAAAAATTTAAATCCTCTCCAGTCCATATAATTATCCCCATTGTCTTTCATGTTTGAAAAATTAACTTATGAAAAATTATTTATCATCATCTTTTTAAGGCCTCAAATTAGATGGTGTATGAAAAGTTCAGATTTCTGTGTCTTGTTTTGCTTCAACAGCCATAATGGAAATTAATTAAATTTGTAAAATATTCCATATGTCTGTCAAAGTTTATGTCTGTAATAGTGGAAGCTGCCAGTTGATGAGGGCAATGCTGTTTGTTAATGTGGCTGGGAACAATAATCGGACTTTATTTCCATCATAGACAAATGATGATTCCAGTTTTCTGCTTTTCAAAGTCATAATACCTGAAAGAGCTTCTTAAGATAATAAAGCAAATAGACCAAGGTGAAAAGCCAACACTCAGGAGACAGAAAAGAGAAAGTAGAGGACAGCCTTGGCCTTTGGCATCTTTGAATAGTTAAACCAATGCTTTCTTACTTTTGAGCTCTTTCATATATGAGATAAACAAATTGCTATTTCTTAAAGAGATTTTAGATGGATATTCTGTTACTTGAAGCAAAATGTATATAAATGACTGCATTTCACTTAATTGCAGCATTTTAGGTACTCACCAGAGCAAAACAATTCTATTTGCTGTGTGGTAGAAAGACTTTTGGATATTGGATCTAATCATGCTATCCATTTCTGAAGGATCACTTCACTTGAGTTACCTACTTTTCTCCACAAGTAGAGCATCTTTAGAAAACAGTGATGGGGACCAGTTAATCTAGGGAAGGTCAGAGCCCTGTTGGGGTGAAAGAGAAGCATAAGGGCCAAAAGGCAATGACAATTGCCTTTGGAAATATCCTTATTTTTAAAAGTCCTGAGGCTCAAATGCATACTGTCAGCCCATAATCCTACTCTATACATGGAATAACTCTTAAGACAAAGATGTTAAGAAGCTGTTTCTATTTTTATCATATTCCCTTCAGGTGTGACTTCTTTTTGCTTTTAAAGTTCCCTTTGGTGTTGCTTTTAGATTAATAGCACTCATCTATCTACAAAGGTCTGTGAGATAAACACACAACACAAAGATGTGTTGAAGCCCAACCCAAACACATATTTTTCTGTGTTTGGGTTGGGCTTCAACAAGTGTGTGCATTCTTTAACCTATACATTCTTAAAGCATCCATTAATCACATATTATGTGTCAAGCACTGAGTTGGTGCTGGAGATAGAAAGATGACTAACACATAAACTCTATGCTCGCATGCATATAACTGAAGTCCCTTGTCATAGGATCTATCCATAGTGTCATGTATAAATGCTACATATGCACAGAGTAAGCAAGACTTTTCAGAGAGACTTAGGGAAGGTTCCACAGTAGACAACTGAATTGAGCTTTAAAAGAGGGTCACAGGGGGAATTCCCTGGTGGTCCAGTGGCTAGGACTTAGCGCTTTCACTGCCGGGGCCTGGGTTCAATCCCTGGTCTGGGAACTAAAATCCTGCAAGCTGAGTGGTGTGGCCAAAGAAAGAAAGAAAGAAAGGCCACTAGGCAGAAAAAGACAGCTGGAGATACCTGGCAGAGGAAAGCTGTGTGAGTCCAGGCACTGAAGTATGAGAGTGTTTTGCCTATAAGGGTGACAGAAGGTCTAATGTGTATAAAATCCAAATGTCTTCTAGCCATGGGAGAGAAATCTTGGATGGTGGAGAGAGTCAGGCAGTTCTAAAATTTTAAATGTTTTTAATTTAATTTTTTCCTTCCAATTTTATTGAGATCTAATTGACATACAGCACTGTATAAGTTTGAGTGCAGTATAATGATTTGACTTAACATACATCATGAAATGATTAGCACAATAAGTTTACTAAACACCCATCATCTCATAGAGATACAAAAAGAAAAGAAAATGAAAAAAAAATGTTTCCCTTGTGATGAGAACTTTTAGGATTTACTCTGTTAACAACTTTCATATATAACACATGTACATTACAAATATTAATTATATTAATCATGTTGTACATCATGTCCCTAGTACTTACTTATCCTATAACTGGAAGTTTGTACCTTTTGACTTGCTTATTTTAAATTTATTTTGAATTTGAATGGAGAGTCACAGAAGAATTTTAATGGTGACATGAGATAATGAAATTTACATATTCAGGAAAAAAATAACCCTGGCAGAAATTCGGAGGATGTCTTTGAAGTATATGCTCCTACAACCCATTTAGTCTCCTGTCCAAGGGGGAAAAAAACTCTAAAAAACATTTTTTGCAAGGGATTACCCAAATTGCTTCTCTTCTTTCACTCCTAAATTTGGCCTTCTGATTATTAAACAAAAGTCCTTACAGATCCAGGCATTCCAGCCAGCAATTTGATAGCTGCTTCTCCCCTTCGAATAGCTTTCCTTGGTATTTCATTCATTAAGCAAAAAACCCGTTTTTCTCAAGGAACCAAGTATTTTTGTCTTCTTTGAGTATTTTAAAGCATTTTTAACAAATTGAAACTGAAAGTAATAGTAATAACGGTTATTGAATATTCAAAACAGTGGATTTTTTTCACGTTTTGATTACATTTAAAGCCTCATTGGGCCCATGATCTTCTTGCATTTGCTAAATTATTTGAGAATACTAAAACTCTTGTTACCAGAATTGTAGCACTACATGCAAATTTCCTCTTCCTCTGACCTGTTAACGAATAGGCCCTTTCGCCATTCAGCACCCAGTACTGATGAAACTTAACTGGATGCCGGAGCATGTCATCACCTGTCTTCCCGTTTTCTTTATTATAGGTACTCATCACAGAAATATTAGCTTATGCGGGAAAGAGCACTCCTTTCATTTCTGTTTCATTTTTCCTCATTTTGTCTTCCTCTAATCCTAGAGATTTCTGGGTTCATGACAATAGGAATTGCATAAGAGAACAAAATGATTCCAAAGAGTAGGATAAATTTGCCATAAATGGGCAAATTTATATGAACAAAATCCTAGTGGGGATTCCTTCAGCTGTGTGTCATCTTAGTTTTTATGGGAATTAGCATAACTTAGTGGATTATGTTCAGGTTGACTGACAGTCATTGTGCCTGTGCTTGAATATCTCTGACAGTTCATCACAGCAGAGCATGATATAATGGAAAGAGCCCATCATCTGAGAGTCAGAAGGCCTTTGTTCCATCCTGGATCTGACACAAACTGTCTAAGGAAATTTAAGGAGTTATTTTACCTCTCTGTGCCTCCAGTATATTATATATAAAATAGAGTTCACTAGATAATTCAAAGTTCCAGTCCCTTCATGTTCTAAAACCCAATTATTCTTTGAATGCATTTTAAATTTAACACAGAGCTGTAATCATTTTAACTCTGGTTTGCTTTTAAAGTTGTAGTAACTTATTATTTAAGCCAAAATCTGTTACTAAGCCATCTAGGTATCGAGAGGCCTCATCTTAAATTTGCTAAAATGTTGTTTATCCTTGAATAATATGTTGTTTATTCTGGAATTAACTGTTTAATGTCTATCCTTGCTGTATCTAGAGTTTTACCACACATTTCAGTTCAATGCTATTCTCAGAAACTTCATTAACAGAAAAAGAGATAACATAGAAAAGTAGGAAAAATAACATAGAAAAGCACCATATATATAGTAAGCAAGAGTCTTTCATAGTCATCACAATGTGAGTTGGGTTCTACCACCCATACCTTTCTCAACTTGCATATAGCTACAGCCCTATGTCTAGGGATAAGATAGCAAATTGCTGTCTCCTGGGTATCTCAGCAGACCATGGCCTTGTCTTGCATCTCTCCCTATAGCTGGGTGACCCAGAATCCATCTAAGGATACAGAAGCCCCACCATACTCTTCACACTTCTGAACTCAGACTGACTTGGTAAAAGGGAGTTTTTATTGCTTTTTCTCAGAAGGCTAATGCTAAGTGAGGTATTACTGGGTGTGATATACACGAGGTCAAAAGCAATAAGCACATTTAACCATCTTTACTAAATCAGCTCAATTTTAGCATACAAACATCAATCATGGTAGTAAACAAATAAGAGCTAACTTTTTGTTTTTAAATGGATGAGAAGATTTTTATTCCCAAGAATGTGTAAATCATTCTAGATTTATTTTCAAGAATAAAAGACAAACTTACCTATAATTGCTATCATTATTTTGCTATAGATTCTTCTAGTCATTTTCCCCCTATTCACTCATTTCTATTATGCAGGTATATGTAGGTATGAGTGTATATATTAAATACTATTGATATGTACACTTTTATATATGCCCTTATCATTTACTATTATGTTGTAAGTGGTTCTTAATATTTTAATATATTTCTTATAAATATAGCTTTAAAAGTCTATCATATAGCCTATCATAATAATATTACTGAATTTAAGGATACTTTTTAAAATTAGGATAAAATGTGACATAATTAACAGAGTTTCAAAAATTTCTTCCTGTTATTTAAATAGAATATATTTCCATATGAAATATAAAATGCAAAAAAATATTAAAAAACAAAGCTACCATAATTTAAATGCAACTAAAGTAATACTTATATTTATAGTAATTGTCATGTATATTATTTTCCTATGGCTGCCATAGCAAAGTATCACAAACCGGGTAGCGGAAACAACAAAAAATTACTATCTCGGAGTTCTGGAAGCTAAAAGTCTGAAATGAAAGTGATGGCAGGGTCATTCATGAACCCTCTGAAACCTGTAGAGAAGAAGTCTTTCTTCCCCTTTGTAAATTCTCGTGTTTGCTGGCAATCTTTGGTGTTTCTTGCCTTAGAGATGCATCACTCTAATCTCTGCCTATATCATCTCCCTGTGTATCTTTTCCTCCTTTTATTTTAAGGACACCAGTCATATTTGATTAAGGGTCCACTCTAGTATGACTTGCTCTTAACTAATTGCATCTGCAATGACTCTGTTTCCAAACAGATCACAGTCTGATGTAGAGGTTAGGACTCCACCGTATCTTTTTCAGGGACACACTTAACATGTAACATGTAATATAGAAAATGCCATTGCTGCTTCTGCATGTGCTCATGCATTTCATCCTATGCTGCAAACCCTTTGCCCTTTCCTCTTATTTCTATAACTTCTCCTTCTTCAAGGACTAAATCAAGTACAGCTTCTTCCAAGAAAAACAACTATATTCCTCATTCATCAAGTGCCTGTGAAAAGCCAGGGACTTTAGATATGGAACACTTTATATGGATTAAACTTCAGCTTATGGAGAGTTTTCTTCTGAATTCCTATAGTGATTACAATTTATATTTTCATGTATTATTAGTTATTTTCTAGTCATATATCTTAGATTATAAATTCTTCATTGGTAGAGATCATGGTTTTTTTCATATCTTTCAAATACATAGTTGAGCAAAATGTATAATAATTAAATAAATGAATAAATGAATGAATAAATAGATGAAAAAAATTTCCCATGTGTGAGATCTCTGTCAGTTCTTGCATTCTCAAGGACTGGCTCCTCTAGGAATACCCTCTGTCTGTTTTATTTTCAGCTTTCCTCTCCCTCCTGTCTCCTTATTCATATTCAAACATGTTTGAGAATCTTCCATCTTTAAAATGTTTCACCTGACCCCATATATCTGCCTCCTGTATTTTCTCTATCACTTTGATTTCTTCACAGTCTAGCAGTAAAAAATATTCATGACTAATTATTTTAACTCCCATACTTCCCATTTATTCTTTAGAATGAAAGTTATTCTATAATATTTAAGCTTATAAAAAGGTAATAACTGTAGAAGAATTCAAGCCACATGCCATAATCTGCTTAATTTGATTTATCTGTCTTCATTATATTACATATGTATTTGTTTACTTTTTAATGCATCTCAACTAAATATATACTTTTTGAATTCAGGACTTTGACTGTCTTCTTTATCATTGTACACAGAAGCTAGCCTGATACAACAAATATTTATTCAATAAATAAATAAATAAAGTGTTCCCTCCTAGACTATAAACTGAATGAGAGAAGGGACCATATATTTTTTTTTCACCAGTATATATCCAGTATCTGGTATACAGAAGCAGAGAAGTAAATATTTTTACAAAATAAATGAATGCATCATTAAGAATATTTCACATGTATTATATTATTACCCAGTTTAAAATATTGATATAAATAACAAATACTGTAAAAGATGAATTGAGCTCTTTTTCCCTCCTAGAAAGAAAAGTATATAATCTTCCTGAGAAATATAAAAGCCCTTCCTGAATTAAAATAAGATTTAAAGGGACTTTGTAGAGTTAGTTATGGAAATACATTTTTTTTTTTTTTTTTTGTCTTTCAGATGTCTAAAAATTCTATTCTATAAATTAGGAAAAATTCTACTCTATAAATTAGGAAAAACAATTTAAAGTCTTTTAAATTGTGGAACATTTTACGGTCTCTGTGTAAATAAAGGCCTCAAATATTAACAGAGTTGAAATTTGTCATGCTTTTAAAAACAAGGGGGCCTCTACTTTTAGTGACAATATGTAGACAAGCTCATATTGTAAGGTGTTAGACATTACCACTGATGGTCAAATCTTAGGTGCAATAAACTTATCTGTATATTCTTCAGGCTCCTTATCTTCATCTGTGCCCTGAGGTATTGGTCACAGCTAGGATGCTATCCTTGAGGGATTCAATCTGGAATGATAAATAAGAAGAAATAGGGCATGATAAACCCCCTAGAAAAATCAGGTTCACCAGCACTGCTGTTATAAGAAAATAACTACAGGCTTCCTAATTGCTTTACAACTTCAGGGACACCTGCCAATTATAATTAAAAAATCAAAGACTAAATATTCCATAAATCTTAATAAGGAACCATGGAAAACAGAAGTCAGCAGGAAATATAAGTTACAATCTTTCCCAAGAGTTCAATGAAATCTCTCTGTCCGGGCCACTTAATATTATGTACAAACCATAAATCCATAACAAGTATTACCTAATATAAAAGGCAATATCTCTTTGGCAACATATATTATAATTCATGGTATCAGAGATACACTATATTTTAGGATGGATTCTTATCAGATAAAAAGACTTTCTGGGCTTCCCTGGTGGCTCAGTGGTTGAGAATCTGCCCGCTAATGCAGGGGACACGGGTTCGAGCCCTGGTCTGGGAGGATCCCACGTGCTGTGAAGCAACTAGGCCCGTGAGCCACAGCTACTGAGCCTGCGCGTCTGGAGCTTGTGCTCTGCAGCTAGAGGCCGTGATAGTGAGAGGTCCATGCACCGCGATGAAGAATAGCCCCCGCTTGCCACAACTAGAGAAAGCCCTCACACAGAAACGAAGACCCAATACAGCAAAAATAAATTAATTAATTAATTAACTCCTATCCCCAACATCTTCTGAGAAAAAAAAAAAAGACTTTCTTTCTAATTTTGCATTGGTATGACACCCAATGTGGTTTCTTGTAAAACTTATTCTTTGGAAAAACTGTCTCTGATAGCTTACATTGTGAAGAAGGAAGGAAGGGGCAGAAGGGACATGGATAATCATATTAATATTTTGCATATTAATGTCCTTATTATTATTGCAAAAAATTTATGTTTTCTGACTGTATTCCTCTGTTAATATCAACAACGTTTTCCCCTTCCCAGACCCTCTAACCATATGCAGACACTAGTGTGTTTTGACTATGCATTCAGATCATTCCTCCACCTGAAGAACTCACCACATTTCTACTCTAGGATATTTGAATTGCAGTTGTCTTGATTTAAAGTGAGGTGATAGAAGGTCATGCAAAGAACACAGGATCAGGAGACAGACATATCTGCCTTATGTCCTGGTTTTACATGACCTTGGGCAAATGAAGAAACCTCTCGAGGCCAATGTTTTGCACATCCACGGCCTTTGCATTTGCTGTTCTTCTGCTCTAACTTCTTTTCTTAGATATTTACATCATTCAGTATTTTCTTAAGACTTCCCACTTTGAGAGACATTTCCAGTAAGTTGCAAATTCTGTACAAATCCTCTTATCCTCTCCACCACGATCCTCAGTGACTCTCTGTCCCATTATTGTGTTTCTCACTATTTGAAAGTGCATTACTTATTTGTTGAATGATTCACTGCTTGTCTTCCTTCCACTATTATGTAAATCAGTGATTCTCAATTTGGGGGCAATTTGGTCTCCTAGGAGACATTTGGCAATATCCGAAGACATTTTTTGGTTGTCCCAACTTGCAGGCACGTTACTTTCATCTAGTTGGTAGAGGTCAAGGATGCTGTTCAACAACCCAGAAGTGCATAAGATAGTTCCTGTAACAAAGAATTATTGGACCCAAAATGTCAATAGTGCCAAGGTTGAGAAACCATTACATAAACTCATGAGAACAATGACTGCTTAAGTTCTTATTAAATCCCCAAGAGCTAAAACATTGCCTGGTATAAAGTAGCCTCTTGAAAATATCTGTTGAATGAATCCAATCAGAGGGCTATTGAGAGGAGTCAACAGGATAGGCACATTAACCACCTAGCAGGGCTGTATAAGTGTGAGTTCGCTCCATCTACTGTATTCTCATCCTACATTCTTAGTGGAGATGTCTTTTTTTTTTAACTGAAGTATAGTTGATTTACAATGTTGTGTTAGCTTGAGGTGTACAGCAAAGTGATTCGGTAATATATATAGTGTGTGTACATATATAAAAAATGTATATATATATATTCTTTTTCAGATATTTTCCATTATAGGTTATTATAAGATATTACATATAGTTCTCTGTGCTATACAGTAGATCTTTGTTGTTTATCTATTTTATATATAGCAGTATGTATCTGTTAATCCCAAATTCCTAATTTATCCCTCCTGCCTTTTCCCCTTTGGTAACTATAAGTTTGTTTTCTATGTCTGTGAATCTATTTCTGTTTTGTAAATAAGTTCATTTGTACCATTTTTTAAGATTCCACATATAAGTGATATCATATGATATTTGTCTCTCTCTGTCTGACTTACTTCACTTAGTATGATAATCTCTAAGTCCATCCATGTTGCTACAAATGGGAGATCTCTACTACATGTGTTAAAAATTGTAATCTGCCTGGGCTCATCACCCACTATATGCTGAAACCTCCAATAATGTCTCAGACTATGACAACTATATACTCACATGGATATTCTGATATAAGGACCTACTTTGTGACCCCACTTTTGTTTGTATGACTGATAGTAGCAAATATATTACTCCTATCTCAAGTAGTGTATAAATCACAGATAATTTACACCATCCTTGATAGTTATAAGACTTCCAGTCAACATTCCATGGACAAATCATTGTAATATTTTTTCCAAGAGCAATATAAAAATGCACCATGGCACAGAATTTTATCTATATCAGATTCAGAATATGATGTCTGTGTTTATGGATCCTATTTCTTCAATCTATCCTCCTTCGATAAATAGTCAGTTGTCAATTTGTTTAATCAAATTAGGTGTTTATCTTTCCTGACATTTGTATTGGCCAAGTAGATTAATACTAGATTTGGCTTTGGCATAATAAATCAGCAAATTATTGCAATTTAAGCTAGAATCTGCTGCCACCAGAAATTTCCTGGGAAACACATAAAACACCAGCAGTTCATTCTAGTATATCTAATGTAAAAGTTTAGATACTAAAGGTCAACCAAGTTAAAATACAGACATCTATATCCACTTATGTTATAATTAAATAACTTATACCATAAGAACAAACTTTTGGTACCTCATATTTAGTATGTAAGAAAATATCATATTTTTGTGCAATACAATCGATTCAGAATTATGTGTTAATTTATGTAGCATGTAGTGCATGTTTTGCCTTTTTGTTCCTAAAGTCATATCAGAAAATAAAACACATTCCATAACATTTTAAGTGTGAATTTTTTTTATATTTGGTGTATTTGGTATTTTGCTTATAACGTGTACAAATGTAGTATCACATTTACTTGTTTCCTTTAATCAAGTAATTTAAATATAACAGTGATTCATGGTGGAATCGTAATTAAATATATTGCAATAAAGTAATGGTTCTGAGTAATTTTAACTAAAGTATTAGAAGTGAAATAGAGAATTGTTATATCCCTCAAAGATCTTATCTTACAAAGCCATCAGTTTATTCCAATGTGGTTGTCATTTTAATGCCATTTTTTATTGACCATCAGAATCCTTGGCTCATTACATATATATCTTCAGATGTTTTTTGCCCATAGATTAGATTTTAGAATTAGCCAGAATTCCTTGGGAGTTAATGAATATCTGAAGGATTTAAGCGTTAATATTTGTTTTGATTTAAAATTAAAATAAAAGTGAGGCATGGCTTTCCTACGTGTCCTAAAAATTGTTCTAAAGATAAGTTCAAAAGAGGAGTTTCAAAAATTCACAACAATATTTTTGGAATATATGGTTTCCTAAAGTGACTGCTTGTAAATGCAAATAGTATTTAGAAAAGCAAATTTTGGTACTTTTGCTTGAAAAAGACTCTTACTTAATAAGTATCCATCAAATAACTATTATAAACAAAATTTTAAAAAACTGTAGTAGAGTATGGTAGATAGGTAGAGTTCAAAAAAGTAAATAAAGGGCGTCAAAGGATCTTACTGGAGAATAGGCAGAAATATTCACAAATGATAAAAAAGAGTAAATAACAGAGAACATACACATTTTGAACTCAATAGGACATGTGTAGCTTTTTTTTTTTTTTATCAGTAGTCTGGTAGATAGCAGGAAATTTTATCCCAGACTTCCTATTTTGTAAACAATTTTGCTTCATAGAGGATAATCTTACTGATTTATATGAAATATTTTAGTCCTATACAAATGACTTTGCTGGAGAAATATAAATGTAGTTGAAAATTGTGTTAAAAATGACAAAGACTGTACTAAATACTACTGGTTGTATACTTTTTGGTGACAAAATTTGGAAATCTTAGCACTACTAATTACAGAATGAACATCCTTAAGAACACTCTAACCTATTCTATTAAATATATCAATGACAGAGCATACCTGTATTTTTGCATTATTTATATCAGGAAAGTATATTGTCACCATGGTGAGTTTTGCTTATGCAAAAAATAAACTGTAAAATTTACCCGTGGTTTTCTCAAAACTAACATTTTTGCTTCTGGGCACAAGATTGGTAGTACTTTACACTTAAGATGAGTTTTAATTAAACAAAGACCACTGTGACAAACTCAAAGAAAACCAAAGTAGTCACGTGGACATTCAAATTTAACAGACAGATGGTGGGTGTGAGTGTGTTAGAAGTCCAAGAATACTGGTGACCAGAATGAAGAGGGTGGATTAGAGAGAAAAAAGTGTGAAGATAAAGCTGATTGAACAAATTTGAAATAAAACAACCTGGCAACATATTTTTTCTTTCTTTTTTTTTTAATAAAGCACACCAAGGAAATTTTAAAAAGAAAAAAAAAGAAATCCTTGGTGATTCATTGGTTCTAGGTGGTCATCACACCCTCATGCCACACCCCGTCCTAGATGAGATGAGCTAATGAGCCTGGGGCCCATGAGATTACACGGTAAATTGAGCAATAGCTGCTTAACTAAGTAGAAAAGAGCTCTTTTATTACATGATATCACCAGGCTTTTATGGTGAGCTTTATGAGATCTCACATGGTGATTTACAATTACTCTATGTCACCAGTGGGGCACTACTGTTGCATTGTTTTGGCTATTAAAGTAACTGCCTCCTGAGCCAATTTATGAATGGAGACAATTCACAAAGCAGCAGTGCTTTGTACTGTAAAAATAGATGCTAGAGATAATTGGGCAAGGTGGTGTCATGTCACTTGTGTGCAGTTCATTAATTAACTGCTTGAAACTGCTATAAAATAATAGCCATGTCATCAGGATGAAAGTACAAGAGTGCAAAGGAAATAAAACTTCTCAAGTAAGAAGACAGAAGTAGTTGTTACGAAGAAAACTGAAATGTTTTCTTCACTTTTAGTACCCAGTCTTATTTCCCTGTAGTTACAAACCTGCACTTCAACATTTCTTATCATTACTTGTTAGCGTTTATTGGGTGGTAGATGATGCACACGATTTATGTTTCTCTCCGAACCATGGATGCTGATGGATTGTTCACTAAAAGAGCTCAGGGATCATTGCCCCAGACAGAGCAATATCCAATGATTTTCCTCCCACAATTCAGAAACAAGGTCCATATTAAAGGCATTTCCGAACGTGTCAATAATGGGATCTCTAATTTCAGCAACAACCAGATCTATAGCTGCTACAGTCACGAGTCAGGAAATAAACACATTTGGAGGAACTACTTTGCCAATAGCAAAGGTCTTTGCATATATAGTGTGTCATTTGTTAAATTTTATTAGTAGGCATACTACTGTTCTTTCATAACCAGACTGGTTAATTGGCAGCTGCATCAAAAGAAAGCAACAGAGCTGTAAGTCAAAATGTGGTCAGTGAAAAGTATTAAAATAGTAACTGTGCATACCACACCAATAACTATCTTTATCTTCCTTCCAGCTGCCAGCTCTACAGTGACCTTAAACCTGAAGCTATGAGATGTACTTAACAAGTGGAAAAATAGGTTTGGGGAACCTGGCTGAAGATGCCTCTGGCTAAAAGAATATGCAATGCCATTACAACACTACACATAGCCTAGAAAAATATAGGACTGAGTACTTAAAGATACTAAGTTTATTTCTCTATCAGGACTCCTTTTCTACAGCAATAATGAAGAAACTGGGTCACCTCGCGATGGTAATTTTCTCAGAATTATGGTACATGAGTCAATTTGATCTCCTTTTGGCTGAACATTGAGCTAAGGAGGGCGGTGGTAAAAGAAGCAACCCATCATCCTTATCACAGAGTGTAAGGAGAAGGGTGCCTACAGAATGGCCTCCAAGGTCTGTCTGTGATTGTTCAAGGGCTTAGGCTGATGAAATATTTCCTGTCAGGGCTTATTCCACACCTGACATTTCTCATATTTGATCTGTTAATGGTTATTGCCCACTATGCTAGTTTAAAGGTCAGATTCATAAAAAGGTTCTATCTCTACCAATTGAGCCCTTCTTTAAGACTCTCGTTCAACTATGTGTTGTAAGCCAATGTGACAAGCACCTGATCCTTACCAGGAACACACAGGTGTGATGGTTCATGCCAAAAGGATAATTTGTTTTCCTGTCCTTTGGAGAAGATATTAGCAACATCCTTTCTAGAAGTGTTAAGAGTAAGAAAAAAAAAGTAAAACTGGATGATTTTTTTCATGTGTATTTCCACATCTCCTTATTAGATGATGAGAAATGTTACAAATTGTATTAACAAGGAATTATAACAACTTCCTTAGGACTTTGATAGATATTTACCATAGTGTATTAATCTGAAATCATGTATTTGCTAATAATAAAAACCTAAAGCAAACTAAAGTGCAAGAGGAAACTTTATTAGCTCCAGAATACAAGGACAGTTAGAACAACCAAACTGCAGAAAAGACATGGATATGGATACAACTGGAGTCACGGAGTTGAATCTCACCAGGATACTCTCATATCAGAATCTCTAAGCATCTGCCTCATTTTTCTTACCACAAACCAACTTCTTCCAAGTAGTGTCCTTTATTTTCATCATAGGAAAAGAAATAATTCTTATATTCAGTTTTAAAAAACCGGAAAGACTCTGACTAGTCCAACTTGGATCTGTCATCTCTTAACGAAGAAGCTAGGGGATGAGGAAAGTATATGAATATGGCTGATCCCCTTGAACCAAATGGTTAGACTGGAGGGTGGGAGTGATAGCAGTTCCCCAGAGGAGTTGGGGTAGGAAGGAGAAAAGGATGAGAAGAGTCTGTTTCCAAAAGAAGAGAAAGAGCTGCTGGTCAAATAATTCTGTTAAAAATATCACTCAAAACATTACATGAAAGTTAAAACACTATTCCAAAACTCAAGTATACTGCACTTTATCTCTAAAAATCTACATCTTCAATAAGAGAACAATTAAACTTGGAGGGTACTACCGAAATAAAATATTTATGTTGGTTATTATTTTATAGACATAGTATATATATATATATATACACATTTATATATACACATACATATATATACATAACTAAATATATATTATATACAAAGTGTGTATGTATGTAGGTATAAATGTGTATATTGCATGTTTACATATATATATACATATATATACTGTTATATATATATATACATACACACATATATATCACTAAAAATGTCCTTGACTTTGTAGAGCCTATATTCTAGAGGAGATATTCAGACAATAAACAAGGAAATAAAATTAAAATTATGTATGATCTCAGCAGTACAGAGAAAAATATAGCAGGGTAAGGGGATGAGGACAGGCAGGGATGAGGGAATTGTTTACTGTTTTATGTGGAGTGGTCAGATAATTTTTCTCTAAAGGTGCTTTTGAATTGATACCTGAAGGGAATGAATGAGTCACGCATGAATCTGGGAGAAGAGACAAATATTCTTGAACATAAAATTTGCTGTAAAAAGTTTGAATTTGAGACTGATGTGAAGGATAATGAAAAGATCACTGACCTAAGAGTCACTTTACCATTAAGAAGTTGTGAAAACTTAGAAAACTATTTTAATCTAGGCCTCAGTTTCCCCATTTGTAAAATAAATACATTTTCTGTTTTTTTGCCAAATATTAAGATTTTTAATTTGAAAAATTATTTCCTAGTACCTAGCTCAGATATACCAATACTGAGCAGTTTATAGGTGAGTCAACACTGCCTAATCTCTTGCTCAGACTACATCAATAGCTTCCTAAGTCATGTCCCTCTCTCTATCCCTGCCCTGAACTCATGCGAGAGTTAAGACATAAATCAGGTTATGTCATTCCTCTGCTCAAAGCCTCCAATGCCTCTTCATTTTACTCCAGTGAGTAAAAGCCCAATTTTTTAGAGACCTACACGAGCCAGGACACAATACTTCTCTGTTGTAGTCTGAACTGTGTCCCCCTCAAATTCATATGTTGAAGCCCTAACTCCTATATCTTCAGAATGTGACTGCATTTGGAGATAGGACCTTTAAAGAGGTAATTAACTTAAAATGGAGTTCTTAGGGTGGGCCCTAATGCAATATGACTGGTATCCTTGTAAGAAGAGGAGATTAGGACACAGACAGTTCAGACTGAGAGATGACCACAGGAGGGCACAGTGAGAAGGGGGCCATGTGCAAGCCAAGGAGAGAGTTCTCAGAAGAATCTAAACCAGCCCACACCTTGATTTTGGACTTCTGGAGTCCAAAATATGAGAAAATAAATGTGTGCTTTTAAAGCCACACAGTCTGTGGCATTTTGTTATGGCAGCCCTAGCAAACTAAAGCACTCCCTAAATTTATCATCTAAAAAGTAACACTCTCTTGCTTGCCTTGAACAAATAAACATGTTCCCCCCTTAGGTTCTTTGCTCTGATTGTTTCCTTAAATGTTCTGTGCTCACTCCCTTAGTTCCTTGAAGTCTTACTCAAAATGTTTTCTTCTCACTGTAGCTGCCCCTAACCACCTCCATTAAAAGTGCATCCCCTCCACCCCGCCACACCCCATGCTCTTAATCCTATAGAAGGATCCATTTTCCCTATAGCACTTAATCACTTATAATAGGAACTGACTGTTTTTTATGTTGTTTATGGCCTGTCTCTCTCCACTAAAAGGTAAACTCCATGAGGATAAGGATGGTCACCCATGTGGCTCACTGACATCCCTCTGTACTTTAGAACTGTGTGTAGCACATAGTAGATTCTCAAGAAATATTTCTTAAATAGATAAATGGAAATGATAAACTGGACAGTACTTACATTAGTACTTACTTAGTCCAATTCCTTTTTGGATTAAGTAAAATCAAATTTTTATTTAGTTTCCCTTAGCTAGCAAAATCTATAGTAATTATTTCCAGACAGTAAACATTGACCTACTTATAATAAATATCATGTTTTGCTCACTGAAAATTAGTATCTAAAATATGTTATTTACACATTTGTTGTTAATCCATAGATGCAGTTTACTGTGACTTTGCATTCAGTTTTCATTAGTCAAGGTATACTAACTATAATAACAAATATCCCTTAAGTTTCATTAACCTAAGTCTTAATAACAAGGGTTATTAGTCTTAATAGTTATTAGTCTTAATAATAAGACTAACTAACCCTTAATAACAAGGGTTTTGTTTTTGAGCTTTTAGTTGCTCACTTCTTAGTGGACAGTGAATGCAGGTTGGAGGGCTGGGAAGTGTTCTGCTTCACACAGTCATTCAGGGGTCTATTCTTTTCTATCTAGTGTATTGGCCATTCATTAAGTCCTAAAGACAAGGAAAAGAGAGTGTGAGAATTTGTAGGAGGTTTTAAAGACCAGAACTGGAAGTGGCCAAAAATAGGCATTTGGCCTCACCTGTATGAAATGTAATTTAGCAAAGTGCCAAGGAAGAAGAGATAGACACAGATATTGGGGGGCAAGTCTTTCCCAAACATGTAACCATTCTCTGCTACAAAAAGAACTGAGATGGAACCTCCACATTGGTGCTGCAGGCATATAACAAAGAGAATCTTTAATTTTCATCATAGCCTGAGATCAAAAACAGAAAACTAAGAAGGCTTCCTATCATTTAAATTTTGTTGTTTTATTCAGCCTTATGCTCTAGTGCAAATCACCAGAATATTAAATGTATTTATTCATATGTATACCATTAAAATAGAGTATAAGTATAAATTATTTTATATGTGTCCACCACTATTTTCACCTGAACTTTTCCCCATGGGTGCAGATAATTAAGAATTCATTATACATCAAAAAGCACTTGAAAGCACAAAGGAAAATTTGAAACATGAATCTTAAAATCTACCACCAAATTGTTATCATTGGGTTAATGAAGGGAAACCATAAAACTACATCTACTTCATTCTGAGTACTTTTCTACTAATAATGAATTGAATTGTGCAAAATGATAGAATTAACTGTGTTCATTTAAAGTCAACTATTTCTAGGCTTAAAGTAAATATAGCTGTGTACCAGGAAGTTAAAAGACTTTTTAAATTAAAACCTGATTTCTGGACTTCAGTATCTTACAGTCTATTTAAGTTGATAAATGCATGATTTTTTAAGCTTTTAATAGAAAGAACATGGGTTTTGGAGCCAGTGATGAGTACCAGCTCTAACTCTCACTAATTATGTGAGTTTTGGAAAATCACTTAACTCTCTGAAACTTAGTTTTCTCCTCTGTAAAACAGAGAACAATAATTCTTACTTTTGCAGGGCTGTTAGAATTTGTTTTTGAGAGCAACTAGTTCAATTCGTGACCCATAGTAGCACCTGAGTATGCTATAGCTATTATTATTATCATTGCACCTTAAGGTAATAAATTTTAAGCGCCAAAATAAGTTATGTATACTAACTGCATTGAAAATTAGATATGGGAAATAAAATGTAACCTGAAACAATGGGGAAGGAAGCTCAGGTGGCACTTGAGCTGACTTTTAAATTATTGGTAGTCTTTGGATGGAAAAGTGGAGCAGCGAGAACAGAGTAGATTTTAAATCAGAAGTAAATATGAACTGTTAGAAGAATAAGTGGAGCAACTTGAACAAAGAAACAAATATTCACCCAAATCAATGAAGTAAGAGTACACGTTCACACCGTACACAAAAATAAACTCAAAATGGCTTAAAGACTGAAATATAAGTCACAACGCCATAAAACTCCTAGAAGAAAACATAGGCAAAACATTCTCTGATGTAAATCGTAGCAATGTTTTCTTAGGTCAGTCTCCCATGGCAATAAAAATAAAAGCAAAAATAAATGGGACCTAATCAAACTTATAAGTTTTACACAGCAAAGGAAGCCAAAAACAAAACAAAAAGACAACCTATGATCTGGGAGAAGATATTTGCAAATGATGCGATCAACAAGGGATTAATGTCCAAAATATACAAATAGCTCATACAACTCAATAAGAAAAAAACAAACAACCCAATCAAAAAATGCGCAGAAGACCTAAATATATATTTATCCAAAGAAGACATATAGATGGCCAATAGGCACATGAAAATATGTTTATCCTCGCTAATTATTAGAGAAATGCAAGTCAAAACTACAGTGAGGTACCACCTCACACCAGTCAGAATGGCCATTATTAAAACGTCTACAAATAACAAATGTTGGAGGGGGTCTGGAGAAAAAGGAACTCTCCCACACTGTTGACAGGATTGTAAATTGGTATAGTCACTATGGAAAACAGTATGGAGATTCCTCAAAGAACTAAATAGAGTTGCCATATGATCCAGCAATCCCTCTCCTGGGCATATATCCAGACAAAACTACAAATCAAAAAGATACATGCACCCCTATGTTCATAGCAGCACTATATACAACAGCTAAGACATGGAAACAACTTAAATGTCCATCAACAGTTGAAATGGTAAAGAAGATGTGGTATATACACGCTATGGAATATTACTCAGCCATAAAAAAGAATGAAATAATGTCATTTGCAGTAACATGGATGGACCTAGAGATTATCATAGCAAGTGATGTAAATCAGAACGAAAAAGACAAATACCATATGATATCACTTATATGTGGAATCTAAAATACTACACAAATGAACATATCTACAAAACAGAAACAGAGTCACAGACATAGAGATCAGATTTGTGGTTGCCAAGGGGGTGGGGGGAGGGAAGGATTGGGAGTTTGGGATTAGTAGATGCAAACTATTATATATAGGATGGATAAACAAGAAGGTCCTACTCTATAACACAGGGAACTATATTTAATATCCTGTGATAAACCATAATGGAAAAGAATATGAAAAAGTATATACACATGTATAACTGAATCACTTTGCAGTACAGCAGCAATTAACACAACATTGTAAATCAACTATACTTCAATAAAATTAAAAAAAAAACAAATATTGAAATGTTCAGGGTATATGTACATATAGATTACTATCCTGCCTTTAAATACTCTTAGAGATGGATATCAGGATTGTCAATGTCTAAATTTACAAAAAGTTTAGTTTAATAAAAATATTCAATAAGTATATTGAACATTACACTTATTGGCTAAAATGTTATTTTAGAAAACTATTACTAAAACATTTCTGTAATAATAAAAGTCAAAACTTGTGCCAAACCATTTATAGATGACTGTTATAAGAACATTTGAATAATAGTTTAATTTTTCATATATATTTTTCATATTAACTTTTGTAATTTGAACAATATTCAAAATTAAATGCTAGGCAGGATGTATCAAATTTATATCTAAAACACCAAATATAGGTAAGTTTTAGAATTCTTTCACTTTTTAAATTAAAGTGGGTAGAGATGATTGATTGCAGTGATGTGAATTCTTATGCTTCTGATTCTTTGATCCTAAATCAGAGAGAAGACATATATGAAAATGGACAGATTGAATATGGTATAACTTTCCCTCTCATGAGATGCCTTCTGATAACTTGACTTTAAAGAGATGAGAAGTACATGCAAATAACATTTTGTTTTCTACAAACTGTTACTTCAGAAAATATCTTGCTTAAAATAAACAAAATAAAAATAAGAAGGTCTACAACTTGTCATACCTTGCTCAAGTATAGCCATATAGCCATGGGTGAAGAAACAAACTAGAAAGTCGCTTAGTTTAAAAAAAGTACATATTTTTAGCATTTAAAGCAGTGAGTGTGAAACTGTATTTCAGATCCAGATAACATGTAATTTCATTTCAGTGTCCATTTGCTCTCTCCTCTTGGCTACCCCAGTGTCATTCAGTGCCTGTAACTGAGACCACTGAGCTGTTGCATACCCTTGGTATCACACACACACACACACACACACACACACACACACACACACACAGTGAGGGAATTTAAAGTCTTATTTTCTAGGACATGTGAAATTTTAACAACTCAAGGGTATTCAAAATTTGATGGTTAAGCAAACAAGCAAATCAGCCTGACATACCACTTTGTATTTTTTTTTAATTATTATTTTTTACTCCACTACATGACTACTTCATCACATCTGGAATGTCCTGTGAGCCAAAATTTCAGTCCCAGCTTAATAGTTCATGAATATTTGAGAGGGGTCATTTTTAACTCAATGATTTCTACCACAGAAACATCATACTTACATACATTTGTTACATACAAATTAATATAATGTGAGATATTTTATTTACAACCATATTTTCATATAGGAATTAGTGGGCCAAAAGCAGTGAACATTGAATTTACCCTAAACCCATTTTCCATGAGTATATTTACATTTACTAGTAGAAATAAAATCTAAAACTTAGTACACCAAAAATTGGTGTATATAGCAATGCACCAAATAATTAGGATAACACAAATGTAGGCTTGATTTAAATGGAAAGTTAAATTTTGATTTCTCCTCCTCCTCCTCATTATTAGTATTGGTTATCATACACTGTTTTCTCATATTATGTCTAAGTGAATATACATTGTCAAGCATTGCTTGCTAGACCATCATTTCTTCATCTACTCTAAAATATGATGCTATTTGTATATCAAATGAGAAGGGAAAGAAGACTATCAAATCCCAAATTCCTTGTTTGGTGAAAGGAGTAGAAAAGTAGGAACAGAAGGAAAGAAGGGTTAGAAGAAAAAGAATGAAAGAAGGGTGGCAGGGAGGGTAGGAGAACAGCAAAATAACCTAATTTTGTTTGTGTAGGAAGCTGATCACATCATTCTCTGAAACAAACTGCCTTATAAAGCAGAGGCACTAAAGTGGTGACTCTTGTATTTTAAAATTTTAGAAAACAATAATTAAATAAATGTTAATTACTTCTTGTCAAAACGTAACAAAAATGCTAGATCATTAAACTTTACTGAAAATGCTCTTAAACTCTGGCCTAATAGAATGCATGACCGGAAGTGTCCTATCAAATTATGGTTGGAGAAGAACTGGTGGATGAGCAGAGTGGGGCAAGAAGTTACAACAATTTCAGTTCCAAGTAATGAACACCAAATTTTTTTAATCAAGTGCTGTTTCCCCCTTTCTTATGAAGATGTTTAATTCTACCACATACTAATAATCCACTCTCCGTTTTTAGTTCCACATCCTCCTCCTTCACACACATATCCAGTCTTTTGCCAAGAAATGACTAAGACCACCTCACAGCACCCTCACTTCTCCTGCTTTATCTCAGACTTCCCATTCCTGTCTGAATTCTTGCAATAACCTACCAGTTGTGCTCAGTGTAATTCAGTCTTCCGATCCGTCTTCCATACTATTTCCTCAAACTTCAAACTCTTCATGTTATTTATTTTTTAAATGGCAATCCCTTCACTGTCTTTAACAGAAAATTCACATCACTTGCCACAACATTCATGGACCATCCTAAACCTTCCATTGATACAAAAAATATTATTCCATGTTTTCTGTAAGCAAGAAACTGCTAAATTCTGTGATTATGAATGTGAAAAGACAGTTATTTCCTTCTTAAAGTACACAGTCAAATGAGGAGACAGGAGTAGAAATAAGCAAATCGGTTGAGATAAATTCTTAAACAAATTTTAGTTGCAATGAAAACAGCACTTAATACCTCTTTGAGCAAGTCTCAGCACAAGTGCTTCCTCTCCTTCAAAGTGATGGTTACGTATTCATACATTCGTTCAATAAATATTTATTGAGTTCTTAATGTGCCAAGTATTGAGTTAAGGAATGGAAAATATAGCAATAAATTTTTGGTGAATGAAAAAAGTAGTGGAAAAATTGTAGGTTGACTTTCAATACTTTTACATTTTGTTTATGAATCCTACAGAAAGCTTTTTTTATTGAAGTATAGCTAATTTACAGTGTTATATTAGATTCAAGTGTACAGCAAAGTGATTCAGTTTTATATATATATATATATATATATATATATATATATATATATATATATTCTTTTTCAGATTCTTTTCCATTATAGGTTATTACAAGGTATTGAGTGTATTTCCCTGTGCTGTACAGTAGGTCCTTGCTGTTTATCTACCTTACATATAGTAGTATGTATATGTTAATCCCAAACTCCTAAATTATCTTTCCCCCCTGCCCTCCTGCTACCCTCTTTGATAACCATAAGTTTGTTTTCTATGTCTGTGAGTATATTTCTGTTTTGTAAATAAGTTCATACGTATCATTTTTTTAGATTCCACATATAAGTGATATCATTATTACATTTGTCTTTCTCTGTCTGATTCACTTCGCTTAGTGTGATAATCTCTAGGTCCGTCCATGTTGCTGCAAATGGTATTATTTCATTCTGTTTTGTGGCTGAGTAATATTCCATTGTATATATGTGTCACACCTTCTTTATCCATTCATCTGTCAATGTACATTTGGGTTGTTTCCATGTCTTGGCTATTATACTAAATAATGCTTTTATGAATACTGGGTGCATGTTTCTTTTCAAATTAGAGTTTTCTCTGGATATATGCCCAGAAATGCAATTGCAGGATCATACAGTAACTCTATTTTCGGTTTTATAAGGAATCTCTAATAATTAATGAAATTGAGCATCTTTTCATGTGCCTGTTTGTCATCTGCATGTCTTCTTTGGAGAAATGTCTGCTTAGGTCTTCTGCCCATTTTTTTTTTTTTTTTTTGCTGTACGTGGACCTCTCACTGTTATGGCCTCTCCCGTTGTGGAGCACAGGCTCCGGACGCGCAGGCTCAGCGGCCATGGCTCACAGGCCCAGACACTCCGCGGCATGTGGGATCTTCCTGGACCGGGGCACAAACCCATGTCCCCTGCATTGGCAGGTGGACTCTCAACCACTGTGCCACCAGGGAAGCCCTTCTGCCCATTTTTTGATACGTTTTTTTTATTTTTTATATTAAGCTGTATGAGCTATTTCTATAATATGGAAATTAATCTCTTGTTGGAAACATTGGTTGCAAATATTTTCTCTAAGACTGTAAGCTGTCTTTTGTTTTGTTTATGGTTTCCTTTGCTGTGCAAAAACTTTTAAGTCTAATTAGGTCCCATTTGTTTATTTTTGTTTTTATTTTCATTACTCTAGGAGATGTATTCAAAAAAATATTGCTGTGATTTATGTCAAAACATGTTCTGCCTATGTTTTCCTCTAAGAGTTTTATAGTATACAGTCTTATATTTAGGTCTGTAATCCATTTTGAGTTTATTTTTGTATATGGTATGAGAAAATGCTCTAATTTCATTCTTTTACATGTAGCTGCCCATTTTTCCCAGTACTACTTGTTGAAGAGACTTTCTTTATTATATATTCTTGCCTCCTTTGTCATAGATTAATTGACCAAAAGTACATAGGTTGATTTCTGGGATTTCTATCCTGATGCATTGATCTATATGTCTGTTTTTGTGCCAGTACCATACTCTTTTGATTACTGCAACTTTGTAGTATAGTCTGAAGTTAGGGAGTGATTCCTCCAGCTCCGTTCTTCTTTCCCAAGATTGTTTTGGCTATTCAGGATCTTTTGTGTTTCCACACAAATTAAAAAAAAATAAAAAATTGGTCTAGTTCTGTGAAAAATGCTATTGGTAATTTGATAGGGATTGCATTGAACCTGTAGATTGCCTTGGATAGTATGGTCATTTTAACAGTATTGATTCTTCTGATCCAAAAACATGGTATATCTTTCCATCTGTTTGTGCCATCTTCAACACTTTTTGGTGTGATGGTAAATGGGATTGTTTCCTTAATTTCTCTATGGAAAGTTTACAGAAGCCTGTGGTGGACAGCATGATACATCAGGCAAATTCCCCTTCAAGACTGATAGATGGTTTTCCTGAGTTGTATGTAGTGCTTTGAGCAGACAGCCCTCTGTGGTAGGCATTTTGTTATTGCCTTGTCTAAAGAAAGTTGCCTCACAGAAGATGATGCCCTCTTTCCTAGGCAGCCCATATCCAGTGACTAATCAATATGAGGAGATAAAGGCTCAGTTCCTCCCCCAACTATCTTAATCTCAGAGTTCAGCATGGGGTCAGCTGAGGCCTTTGTTGAGACTGCAGCCCAGCTTCCTTATTGCCCAATCCTACTTCCTTCCCTTTCCTTCCATAGGTGAGGACTCCAAGAACATATCCTAATAAACCTCCTGCACATCAATATTTAACTCAGAATACACTTCCCAGAGAAACTTACCTGTGGTATAGGCACAACATTTTTTCCCCTTAATTATCAATTGTGAGTTTACCATTCAAAATTTCAATATATACTTTAAATATGGCAATGAATTCACAAAACTCTGAACTGGCTCAAAAGAATATGATGATTCCCAATGGGCTAGAAGAAGCAATTATAAAAGTGTAATAGTTATCAAAGTTTGTCTTTATATATTCTACCCCAAATTTAACTGCAGAGATGAGGATAACATAGCTAATATTCATTGTAGTATACCAAAAGTAGTAAATTAGATTTAACAAATAAAACCATAAAGTTATAATTGTTTATGATGTCTTCCTTTGTTCTCAATTATTAGCAATTGAGTAGTATTAGAAAATACAAATCTCTGCAAATAAAACAATTTAAACTTAAAAATTTTAATTGAGTTGTAAAACATGTGCAAACCACTAAATGTATTTTTTTGCTTATTCATATTATGGAGGCTACTGTAAATTCTTACTGACTGAAATTTTTGAAAAGCAAAGATAAATAAATACAGGTATGTTCATTTGTTATGTTTACTAATATGAACGCAGAACCATATAGATTATTTCAGTAATATCTACCTATTGTGAAATGTCTTGCCTTTTTGAAAATAATATGTTGTATTGAAAATTATAGTGGGTAATGAAACAGTACAAATTTTAAAAGTATATATCACCAAAAAACCCTAAAAAAATTAAGGCCTGTTTATACTGCTTTTTTCAAAAATGTTACTACTGTTCATCCCATACTTTATATATATAAAATTATAATAATTTTTAGAACTGAATTTCACAGTTTAAACCTTCACCTCTAAGGACACTCATAAATTTAATTACTGTTGCTACGTGCTAACTTAAATCCATGTGCTGTGTTTATTGTAATAGAGACGTAAAGGCAAATCTCCATTCCTCTGGATTGTTTTTTTCCCTTTGGTCAAACTGTTACCAAAATTTTATTTTAATGTTAAAATTTGCTTCCCTTGAACACCTAAAATTTTTATTCTTGAGTGGTTTTGGGATATTTTAACATGTAAATTTTATCGTATTTTAAGAGAGAAAATAAATCACCTCGAGGCATTCACCTATTAATATTCTGCCTTAACTAAGTGGATTATGGGCTTTGAAACTAAGCCTGAATACATCTTAAAAAGGTGCCCAAGCTTAACTATCTTGTCCTATAAATATGGAAGTTGCTTTGACAATTATTGTATCTCCCTAATACCCATATGGATTCCAATATTGCAGAAAGGAAATGGATTGTAAATGTTGGCAACTGAGCCTAACTATACTTCCATATGTATGCTTTACCAACCACAGGACTTGGAATTCAAACTGTTGTTACAAACCATTTGTTGCTAATTAGAAGCGTCTTCATTTTTCACCTTCACAAGTAAAGCTGCAAGAAACCCAATGTTTGCTTTGCTTATCTCAAATTCCCATTTGGCAGGCAATGTGAAAACTAACTACCAAAGAGCTGTCATATGCCTAGAGTCTTCAAGTTGGCACAGCTACTAGCTTTGACCTCAGGGAATTTTCATGTGTGAGCCTTCCTGTGGTTTACCTCTGAGAGTTCTCTCTAAATTGAAAAAGAGCAAGAGGGATGGGTAAAACAATAGCTCAACAAGCCAGGTTTATTTTAAGCGGTACAAGAAAACAATTCTCTTGCAGGCCCAAACTGTTTCAACATGGTCTCAGATAATCACACTTACAAAGTAATTCAGGAAGAGCAAGGCCAATTAGCTTAACAATTAAAAGGTGTGTTAACAGTGCAACACACATTCATCAGAATTAACACCCACAAATGTTTCTCTAGACATTGCATCAATCAAAGTGGAAGAAATATAGATCTTGGTGACTATGCCTTATTTATCATCACATACCATCCACTGTCATAGGATCAGATCATTTTCCTGTTAATTATGGCCACCACAGGCATTCTATCTTACTTGCCTCTTTGTAAACATACCAAGATGACTGGACCAAACATACCAAGATGACTGGACCAAACATAAAGGAAATCTAAAATACAGGCTTTATCTAGTAAAAACTATTAATTACGTATTTATCAATGCCAGCTGGATCTCAATATTTGAACTGTGTAACATGTTCTTTCCATGAATTCTTCTGGAGTATTTTCCATTGTTGCTGAATTGGTAGTAGTTTCTGCTTTCACTTAGGGTGGTAGAGAGCCAGAATCTGGTGAGTAGGCTCCCTTCTTAAAGTTCCAGCTCAGCCATCTACTAACTCACTTTGGAAAACTGAATTAAATAACCGTTTGTGTGAGCCATTTGCCTATTGGCCCTCAGATCTATTTCCTGCTCTGCTCTTATTCTGCTTTTCTATAGCAGGAAACTACATTTCCTAGGCTCCTCTACTTTCTGACTTCTGGGCAAGTGCAGCCAGTGGGAGGAACTGTGGACGACTAGAGGACAAATTGAGAGGAAAGAGCCTGATATTTCTCTGCTTCTTGTGGACTCTGGTAGATTTTATGCCTCAAGGCTCCATTTGGACAGCCAGTCACTCACTGGGCACCCATAGGTGCAGACCTATTTTTGTTCTGCAAGGCAGCCCCAGATCCAGATAAAGGTACCATCTCTCTGCATCACTCTGGAGTTGGGGGTAGATTCTTTTCCCATTATTTATGTAATCAATTTCCTTTATTAAATCCCTTCTTTTTGAAATACATGGAGAGATTCCTATTTCCCTGATTGGACCCTGACAGTTATAGCTACATACCACTGCTTCATGTCCCCATCTATTAAATTAATAATAATAAGGAACCTACAGAGTAATTTTGAGTATTATTAATGCAGTTGTTCTCAAGATTCAGGTTGCCCCAGAATCACCTAAACAGCTTGTTATGGAGCTGATTTCAAGGCCTTACCTTCAGAGCTTCTGATTCATTAGGTTTAAAGTGGGGCTCCCGAATTTTGCATTTCTAATAAGTTCCCAGGTGATCAGGTGAAGCTGGTCTACAGACCACACTTTGAGAACCATTGTGTGTAAAATGCTTCCCTCATTATAAGTACTCGACGAAGTTCTAAGAATTAGTACTGACTGTCATCTTATAATTTTCTTTTGTCCTTCCATTTATGGTTGTAGCCAGGATTTGAAGAAATTCTCAAATTCAGAATACACAAATGAATCTGAATATAATGAGGGAATTGTATGTATATATATTGGTACAATTTTATGTAGGATTGAATTGTTCAGACTTTTTCTTTTGAGTGTGGTGATCATATATATCTTTTTATATAGATGGACAGACAGATGGATAAATGATAGATGATATATAGATAGATAGATAGAAATAGGGAAATATATATTTTGCTTGTAAAATCCCCATATTTAATAGAGTCCTTTTGCTGAAATTAAGACACACGTTTGGGTTATATGCAAGGAAAAACTTTCTTTCCTACTAAAGAGAGTATACTGAATTTTTTTAAAAATGTATTGTTATTTTATGTGTGACCTATTCTAATATGTAAAACAGCATGTCACTTAAAAAACTTCTTAGTTTATTATTAGTAATAAGTGCTACACAATTCACTACTGTATGGCTATCCTGAAGTGGATTATCCAGTTTTAGAGGCTGAGCATATCTTTGTCCTGAAACTCCAGTTTCAAATACAAAATAACAGTCTTACTTGTATTTCAGTAAATATGGAAAATCCCTTATGCTCATACAGCTAATTAAATAAAATTGATTGAAATGGGGATACATAAAAATATATATCTTTTATATGTTTATATATCTAAATATCTATGTCTATCTTATAGCTCTTTAAAATGCAAAGGGGACTTAAAGGTATACAGAAACCAATCTTATTATAGATTTCTTTTAGATTTGGGGTATTTTCTCCCATTCTAATCTTTACAGCTGACTGACCTATAACTAATTGACAGAAATTATTTTCTTTTAACCTAAATTTTACCTCAAAGTTTTTACCTAAGATTTTACCTAAAGTTGTTTTTCCTAAAATCAAGGTTTTGTTCCAAATCATCTACATGGTTTTAATAGAAACAACTCTTCTCTAACTTATGCTCCAATATTTCATTGATTTATACACAAAATACGAAAAGGATGAAAGGCTTTAGAAACAATTGTAACTGACCCTTCTCACTCAAACAGTTCTATTGGTGAGATAACGATAGTGTGAATTTGCTATCATGTAGTCCAGTCACTAGTGTTTGGTAGCTGTAGTTTTCCATTGCTGTGTAAGAAATTACCACAAATTTAGCAGATTAAAACACCATATACTTGTTATCTCACAGGTTTAATGGGTCAAGAATCTGGGACAGGTCAACTTAGTCCTCTGCTTAGGTTTTCACAGGGTTGAAGTCAAGACATTAGCCAACTACATTCTCATTTGGAGTATCCACAAGAGAGGGCTCTGATTCCAAGCTCACTGGGGTTGACAGAACTCATTTTCTTGTGGTTATATGACTGAGGTCACCGTTTTTCTGCTAGCTGTCAGCCAGGTATTGCTCTCAACAACCAGAGGCCATACACTGTCCCTTGTCACCTGGCTGTCTCCATACACAGTTCAAACCATGGCTCTTTGCTTCTCCAAAGCCAGCAGGAGACTCTCTCATGCTTTAAATCTCCCCTTTCAGGAAGGTCCAGCTCCTTTCAAGGGCTCACCTGATTAGGTAAGGCCCACCCCAGATAATTTCCATTTTGATTAACTAACAGTCAGTGATTTGAGACCTCAATTCCATTTGCAAAATTACTTTACTTTTGTCCATATTGCAACCTAGTCACTGGAGTGGAATCCATCATAGTCACAGTTCTACCCATAGAGAAGGAGAAGGGATTGTACGGGCCATGTACACCAAGGGATCAGAATCTGAGGGTCATCTCAGAATTGTGCCCACCACAGTATCTATGAACATGAGTCAGTTTGATTTACAGAGCTAGGGGAAAGTGTTGATTAATCTAGCAAGTGGGATAATGAAGGTGGCTGAGGGTTTGCATTCCAGTTATATTTAGATGGTATTGCGATTTCTTATGGGACACTGATAACCATATACATAATTATTCATAATAGTTACCAGGGACTCCAAAAAAACTCCCACAGAGATCATAATTTTATGTTAAACTATTATTTTAAAAATTGTGAAACTCTAAAATCATCATTTAAAAGATAGAGTAAAATGCTAATATGAGTGAATATAAGTTGACTAATGAATATAGATATATTTATTTTATATCCATTTTCTATTAGTTTTCTTTTGCATAGGCAAATTACAGAATACTCTGAACCAGGGCTAGAAACACTGGTTTCTATTTTTCCCCTCCATACTAAGGTCTCAAGAGTTATACTCACATTAACATTCTCCAGAAAACTGAATCAAAGGAAAGTAAGTGACAAATTCTCTAATTTAGGTAACAGATTTGAAAAGTCAGCAGAATCTCTCTCCCTCTCTCAGTCTCTCTCTCTGATCTCGTGATTCTCATTTGGTAAGGAAACTTTTCCTAATATAACTTCCCTACTGGTCTCCCTTGCCACCCCTATCTATACCTTGTTCTTATGAGCTTAATTTTTTTGTGCTCCATGGACTTGTGACCAAAACTTATGGAATGATCCTCCCAAATCTCTGGAGAGCAGCTACAAATCTCAGACACAGTGAGAACCTATGAAATGGGAGCCAGATTGAGCTGGCTTCAAATTTTAGCATCACAAATTTAATTGACTTTAACAATTTACTCAATTTTTCTGAATTTCAAAATAAAGATAATTAGACACAGAGTATTGTTTAGAAAGTATCTATCAAATAGTTAATAGTTGAATAAAATTGATTACTATTTTCAGTCAACTTTAATTTTAATAGAGCCTGTTTCTTGCTAAAAGTATAATAAGACTGATACGTCTTACAGTAAAGATAAATGCTTATGATTTTTCTAAAACTTGCTAAAATTCCACAGGACAAGCTTAGGGAAATGTTTTAAAACAATTTTGAATACCTAAAGCCTAATAGAGATTTATTCAGAGTTTTCTCACCAGACCTAAGGAAAAAGATATAAATGATTCACACAACAAGGGAAGAAATAGAGTCACTACAGGTAATAAACAAAGGGAAGATGTGGGTTTGATTTGCTCACATGGCAAGAGGTAATCATTCTTACTGTCTTTCAGTGATAGTAAATATCACCAATGACATTAAGGATAATAGATTATTGAAGAAAAATAAAGCGTGATTGCCATTATCTAAACTCGGTGATACATTGCAACATGTTACGGCTTAGTCTTACTGTAGAAATGTCTAGAATCTGGCACTATGGAGCAAACGGGGGTGGGGTGGGGGCAGACATCTGTACCTCCAGCAGTAAAACAAAGGAGAGAATTGTAAAGATCTTTTTGAATAATTACCATCATGCTTAGAGACTAGTGAATGGAATTGCTGATGAGAACGCTAGTCGACAGATAGGAAAACAAAATCTCAGTTACATGACAGAAGAGGAGGGCAGGCAAACATTTCATAGAGTGGTCAGAGGGGGCTGGAGGGTAACATTAAGGAAAAAATAGACCTTATTTATGATGCTCAAAGCTGTCCCCTGGGGTACAGTAAATCAACGTAGTGGTCTTCTACTGCTCAAGATAAATGTGACACAACACGTTCAAGTCGAAACTTAGAACAAAATTAAGTGGCTTAGTTTATGCTGGAATAAATCTAATTCCTAGCACTTGCCCTGTTTTGTCCTAGACCAAATACCAGGACAGCCTTTCTCCCTCCATCACATTGGTTTTTGCCTGTTGTAAGGTGGCAGCCTGGGCCCTACCCACTGATTTGGGCTTTGTTTGGACCTTGCTTCCATCTTTGGTCAAACCAATTTGTTACCAGCCCTGAGACATGATATATTGGATAGACAATTGCCCCAGATAACCAAGAACATAGGTTTTATGCTTGATGAATCTGAGCTTTAGAGATAAGAAGAATCTTTCCCAACTGGGTGGTTCAACTAGTACATGATGACTTAAAGCTTAGGTCTTCTGATGGTCTAGCTTATGTTCTCCCCACTGTACTCCCGTGTCTCAGAGGGAGTCAGTATGGACAAACACCAATGTTAGGTGCAGCCCTTTTGAGCAGTATATTAAGGATGGGATACTATGTCAGGGTGCTTAAGGGAATGGAAATGAAGCTAGTCCTGCAAGGATAGATTCTCCACAGAGGTAAGAGAAGAAGACATTTCTGGAAATGGAAAAACCTTTAACAGAAGAACATGTTAGGAGACTCCCTTCACAGGATTTGTGTGAGGAGTGGTGAAAAATCATGATAGAGAATTGGGAGAATTAATAATAATGATGGCCTTTTTTTAGTATACACTCACTATATGCCAAGTGTTGTATGAATTATGAATATTATTTCATTTATTCTTCCCCATAAACCAATGAGAGAGGAATTATTATTCTGATCAGGAAACTGAGGCTCAGAGAGTCTCACGGTCACACTGATAGGAACTTTTTAAAACAAACTCATAACATACTGTGTACTAGATGCTATTCTAAGCTCTTTACAAATACCAAGTAATAACCCTTGTAGCAGGATTATGAGGTAAGTATTGTTATCCCAAGTTTGCAGAGACATTTCCAGCAGGTGGTAGAGTCAGGATTCATGCACTCAACCACTGTGTTATGCTGCCTGGTAGGTAATGGGGCTGGAATGCACATTTGCCTCAGTCTGACCCTAGGGCAGAGGCTCTGAAAAACTAAGATTTTGTCATTCCTTAGTTTCAAAAGTCTACAAATACAAAGGCTATCAAAGAAGTATGAAAACATTGCTTTAGAGGTATGATTGGAACACTTTGGTAGGTAAATGACAAAATATTCTGTGACATTGTGTTTTTAAATTATACAATCACAAAGAGACTCCATCTTTCTGTACCTTGATGTTCATGCCATAATTATAACTGTAACAATGAATTATGATTGCATGTTTACAATGCTTTAGGTACTCTGGAAGTATTTTTGTGTTTTTCCTCAATTAAATTCATACAACAAATTGCAATAATACAACTCTCACTATTTTCCAGATAAAGAAATTTAGATAAAGGGAGATTAAGTAATTTTCCCAAGGTCACACAGCTAGTAGTAGTTGGTAGATTTGCACATAACCCCAGGCAATGGGACTCCTGAGCCGACATCTCTAAACCCCTAACCTGCAGTATGGCCATGATCGTGATCCCCCCATGTGTTTGAGGCCCTTGTCTCTATGCAACAAATTCATGAAGCCAGTCCACACCTCCCCTCACCTCCATACACACAGACTTTCTTTTAATTAATGTCTGTTCCTGCAAATGATTCTCCATGGTATTTTTTAATCAAAATACATGAAAACACCTTAACCAGTAGGGAAAAGAAAATTTATATATAATGCGAATGAAACCGTGATCATTTTCTGGTTTATAATTGAACCTCCAGAAAATAATCATAAAGAAAGTAATACTTTGTAATTCAAATATTAACTAGCACAATATTTGCATCTTTTCTGGGTCCTAAAGGGCTGTGGAATCATAGTTCTTTTGTATTAAAGGATATTTTCCAAATATTAACTGTACCATTGGTATTAATTAGCATATTATATACATACACACAAAGTACATGTATATATACATGTATACATGTAGAACATATAGAAAGTACTTGTAGAATATACACATGTAGAATAAAGGGAAAGATATGCTTGATTGAGGTTTATTAATGGTAATGTGCAAATTCCCCATTTATACTTACACATGACTCATTTTTTAGTCTAAATATATGTTGTTTTGAATACTCTGTAAATGCAACTCTTACTGTAGTTCTAACAATAGCTCTAAATGCCTCATTGCCACATTAATTCAGAGTACACACATGAGAATAGAGCTATGTTCACTCCTCTTGCCTTCCTAAGGATGTACTGCAGTGGTGAGAGGAGCTGGTCATGGAATAGGGTCTCCTCTGTACCTCGTTGTTGCTAATATGTTTTACAATCCTCTGAAAATTGTATTCCACATGAAGAAGGAGAGTAAGGAAGTTGTTAGGGGACAAGACTAAGAAAAGAAGGTGAAGGTTAAGATGATGATAAGAGAGTTGGTGAAGGAAAAAAACATATAATTAACTCTGCAATTCAAGAGCATAACATACTCTGGTAGCAGAGGAAATCATGTGAACATGAAAGGACTATAATAAAATTAACTAAAACGTTTTTTTTGCCATTGTGTAAACTGTTTTAATGAAGAATGCATATCCCCAGTAGTTTCGGTAGAAAAGTTGAAGATTTATAGGGAATACCTTCTCTGTTTCTATCTGTATACTTTTGTTTATTCCTACTTGCCTCTGTACAAGAAAACTTTTGACACTGAACAATGGCCTCAACAAACCTTTTACAGAGTAAGATTTTCTTTTTAATATAAAAATACAATAATCCAATAACACAACAAGATTGATAAACTGTCAATGGACACAAATCACTCCTCTTTCCTCACTCCTGGGATTGAAAACCGTTAGCTTCCCCAGCGTCTGCTCCCACCCAAGCAGTCAGATTCCATCCCCATCCAGGTGTGGAATCTGATCCTGTAATATATTGGAAAGTTGCTTCATTCTACTAACATTTCTTCGTAATTGGCAATGTGTCTTACATGGCATAAATTATCAGTGCTTATCATGAATTGCTTTCCTTTCACCAAATTGCATCTTGACGGATCCAGACAGTTTGAGTAATTTCCATTACCTGATCATGAAAACAATTATTTGTATTAAAAACAAAGAGCTTTTTAATTCAGTGGTTTATATTTCCAGAGCTGAGGTTCTGTGCACATTCTGAGGTGTGGATGCGGCAAGGGGACCCTGGCAGATGCTAAGCTCTATCAGCAAAGCGATCTCACAGGCTGGAACTCTGCAGCTTGAAAATATGGTGCTGGTGAAACATTCTGACACTGTAAATTTCAAGTGTCCTTGTACTGTGACTGCCAGAAAGTTAAAAATGTTAAATAATCTCTTCATCTTGCTCTAGAAACTCAAGTTGGCTTATTAAAGTTTTTTTCCCCCCGTTTGAAAAACTTCTTTGTTTCACTAACGGCAAGTCTCCTGTGTTTTGTAACGTTGTTATTGAACAACTTTAACGATTTGCTGAGGACCTCATCTAGAGGTATTATCAAGCAGCTCAAGATTAGAAACGTATGGTGGTGGAGGCTCTCCTAGAATAAATGAAAATATTTTATTCAGCTACCGAGAAGGGTCTCCAGAGATCAAATTAGAAGCTAGCTGTGAAGGGAGATGTTTAGGCATGCTCTGGAATTATTTATCAGCATTTTCTGCTTGTGTGAGAATAAGCAGACATTAAGTTTAAATTAAGCAAAGGGGGAAAGAAAACAAGTTTTTTCAGTAATTTGACTGTTAATGATATTTCTGAATTATTCTCAGCTTAATAATTTAAGCAATTTGCAATGATAATAATTGTTCCTGCTAAAGCTCCAATAGTGTCAGGTTTTTTTTCCTTTTTGCCAAGATTAACACCCTTTAAAATCTTTAATGGACATGTAATTGCAAATTTATTGTGGGCTTTGTTAATTTTTAAATTTGTTTTCTTCTTGACATTTCTTTTAATCTAATTTTATTACATTCATCAACAATTTGAGAAACTAACTTAAAAGTCCATTAAAAAGGAATAAATGTTCTTTATAATGCACTTGTTTGTCTTTATTTATAATGAGGCTGAGCTTGTAGATAGTCTAAAGGCAGTTTAATTATCACTTTCAACATTAATGTGCCTTTCTCATGCACTCATTGAAAATAAGTATGCTTTTAGGGTTTGTTGGAAAGAAGTAAACTGTTAACATGGGGTTGCAATCGTCCTTTAAATAATTAAATTAAAAAACCAGACCGTATCCCAAATTAACACACAAGCTTGTATTTTAAATAACATCTAGGTGATGAAGTTGTGTTAAAAGCAATTAAACTTTGTTCTTAAAAGAAGACTGTGTGTTATCACAAATAATCAGTAATTGAAAATATTTTCATGTGAAATACAGCAGGTTAATAAACTATAAACTGAAACCCTAAGTGCTATGGGGCTGCTTTTCATACTGAGGAAATATAAATATATAACTCGACATTTTGTCAGCCAGTAAATTGTCTTTCCTGTGTTCTGAACTAAGTCACCATATCAATCATTTACATAGAAATGACCAGGACTGTTAAAGCTCCCCCTGACATTGTTTCAAAAGTGAAATGCCTGATGGAAATGATATTCTTTCTAGAAACTCATGTTGCGTATTTAAATGTTTTGGATTCATATCAACTATTTTTAAAAGGATTCGGTTATCTGTTCTCAAGTAATTTCCATTAACTTATTCTTATTTCTTGTGACTTAGAATTAAATTGTACCTTAAATATTTTAAAGGAGTGAAAAGAGAAGAAAAAAGAAAAAAGTGAGCTAAGGTGAACTGAGGATTCAATAAAAGCATAATTCTCTCCTGGCCAGAGGAAAAACATTCTTAAAATTTGAAAAAATATATATATAGCAATATACATATTGAATATAATTTGTTAATTCCCCATTTGTGTGATTCGAGGAGAGTTAATTTGGTGTAAAGTTTTCTTAACCTGAAATGCCACAAATGTTAATGACTTTTAAACACTTTGAAGTGACATTCTCAACCCTGTGCTAATACTTTTTCAGGGCTTGGGAATCAAATAATTACAAGATGTGGCATTAAAACAGTCAAGAAGGCAATGCAATACTGTGAAGTAAAATGAGAAAAAGGACTCAGTTACTGCCATAAAGGAAGGGAACAATTCAAGTAGATATTATTAGGAAAAATATAGCAAATGATTTAATATTAGTTTCTTTAAAAATATTCTTCTATATTTTTACATTTATATCTGCTTGTGTTTTTACCTAAACTGCTTAATTTTCTGAAATTCCAGATATTGATTTTTCATAAATTTTGTCTAGTAGTGACCAAAGTCCCTCAGATTACCCCCAAAACACATATTTGTCTTTTGTATTATATGTCTTCTTTATAATTATATTGTTGGTATGTTATCTCTTTCAAAAATATAAACAATTGCTTTGCAGCATTCATACAGGTAGTGACAACTACTTCTGAATATTTTTTACCTATTTCTTCAATAACGTATTATGTGGCTTTCCCTTTTTCCCTTTACTTATCATGGCTCCTGTTGCTCCAATAATTCAATAATTCTGCTCCTGATGTGCAGAAATTCCAACAAGGACATATTCTTAGTATTCATGATATAATTGATGAACTATTATGCACACAACCATTTATAGGACAGTACTGGTGAAGGATGGGCTTGAAAAGCCATTGCAGATAGCATCAGCATTCTGGATAAAGATTTAAGAGAGAATTTTATTGGTTTTAACTATTGTATATATATTTATTTTGAATCCTTAGATGTGAGGTACTCCTCCCATGATAACCTTACTAATACATATGCCTGTGTGTTGTGTCTAATTTATGACCCATCAATCCTTTCTTCTTCTCTATCTAGCTGTCTAGATTCCTTGTTCCACCTCTTTAATGTTTTTAAATTCTTTTTCTATATCTTTCATCCCTTCCATCTCATCTCAGGACTTTTTATCACATCTGCTTGAAGAAAACCCTCCCTATTTCAATCCAACTGTCCCTTTTATCCATAACTGTATCTGGGATGCTGAGGATTGAGGGATGTGAAGGTGGGGAATCACACAATCCAGCTGGTTGATGCCAATTCTAATTCAATTGTCTCCAGACTCTTGTAAACTTTCCTTTCACACTTTCTTTTTCAATTTAAATCTTCTCTACTCTCCTCAAATGTTTGGACCCATCATTTTTCCCCGTATTTTGACAGATGAATAGATTTGTACTCCATAGAAATCAGTACTGGGGAACTCTCTCTACATCTCATCACGAAAATGCAAACTTTCCTTTCTTCCATCCCTCTTATTACGAATGAGGATGTGTCCTCACTTGAGCTGAAAGATAATCTATCTATATCTGCACCAGATACCCACCCTTCCTGCCTTATCAGAAAACTGAATCCCCTTTCCCATTTTACTGACTTCTACCCTATGGCATTTAAATATACTAACTCCTCTTTCACCTTAAAAAACAAAAAGTAAACAAATAAAAATCTTCCTCTACTTCAGGTTTCCCTAGTTATAATTCTATTTCTCTTTTGTAAATGTCATCATATATTTCTCATCTACATGCTGCCTCCTCTTCCTCGTCCCCATTCACTCCAAAACTCCACACAAAGTACACTCTCACCCAAATCACCACTGACGAGTTTATGCTACATTTTACAGACACCCCTCAGTCCTCCTCCTGCTTCAACCCTCCACATCATTTGACAGCATAGACTAATCCCTTCTTCTTCAAATAACCACTTCTCTTTGTCTGCCTGATACTTTATTCTAGGGGTTGGCAAACTATGACCCACAGGCCAAATTTAGTCCATCGCCTGTTTTTGCAAATAAAGGTTGATTGGAACAGAGCAATACTCATTTGTCTATGTATTGTCCGTGACTGCTTTCAGAATCTGTGGTAGAACTGAGTAGTTGGGACAGAGGACAGATGGTTCACAAAGCCTAAAATATTTACAATCTGGCCTTTGTAAAAAAAGTTATCTGCTATATTTCATGACACTTAAAAATGATCTCTTTAACTACTGCAACTTTGTCTCCTTACTATGTTTCACTTTCTTATTAGATCTTTTAAATATTCATGTTTATCACAGTTATCCAGTAGGCCCTGTCTTTTTGTTAATCTACACAGTCTCTCTGAAAGATGCCATCTGTAATATGGGATCATCATATACTAGCTGGTCTACATGCTGACAACTCCCAAATGTGCATATCCAGCCCAAACATCTCTTCGGAGATCCAGAAACATATAACTTACTACACATGTCCTTCTACTTAGATATCTTCTAGGCTTCTAAAAATCAACAGATCCATCTGACCCACTCTCCAACCTGTTCTTTGTTTGTCTTTGGTCTCACTAATGAGCTCCAGTCAATTAGTTGAGTCATAAACTAAGGTCTAATAATGGCCTCCTCTTGCTTTTTATATCTAATTCATCAGAGTATGTTTCTAGTTATCATGATACTGTAGATCATATCCATCTCTAGAATGGATTATTTCACAAGCCAACTAATGTCCTCTCTGTCCAATCTTTTCAACTTGTCAATCAGCATGTTCATTACTCAGCATACACTCTCTTTTCTCCTCACTTCTACCCACATTCTCCTACCTTAGACACACACACTTCAGTTGGCTAATTCCTGACTCAGACTTCTATTTTCATTTTCAAAGATTTCACTGCCTCCACAAATCCTTCTAGACTATGTTGCTGTCTCTTTTTATGTTCCTCAACTTCTCCATGCTTCACTTTTTCATCATTTTCACATTTCATTCCCTTTACTGTACTCTAATCCCAGGACAGAGATTGTGTCAACCTTCTTCAATATAGTCTTTTCAACAAGTTGCACAATATTTGGCTTAACCTAAACACACAATAATTGAATTAATGAATTGTAAGTTTTATGAATTTGGAGAATCATTCATACCTAATATGCTTTCTGAACCAGGTAGTGAGTACTTAAATAATTTATTATGAGTAGTCTTTATTTCAATTCTTGCCTTCAGTCCTTAAAATAGAAGGAAGCATGTGTCATCTGGTGCCACTTATCAAAATGACCAATTCTGAGTATAAGCAGTGTTGGCCTGTGTCTCTTACAGAAGAAATATTTTTACTCATAGATTCTCCGCTCTTTGTCAAGGTGTGTATATAGGGCTTTTGTGTACACAAAAGAGTGATTAACTGTTCTGCTAGGTGCTGCTGGGCAATATGATGCTGTGAGAGAAAATGTCAGCAATTATCAATTTGAAAGCAATGAATTTGCATTTTCCAAAGCAACATGGATGTGTATAATCACTACATTGTGCATTTTAAAATATCATTGTCTTTAATGTATTTTTTATAAGTGTAATCAATTGACCAATCACTGTACAGCACCACCTAAAGTCATGGGGAATATTTAATAAACAATAATTTATTAATCAGTCAGAAGGGTTAACAGTAATGGATTTCTCCTCTGCATAGGAAACTTACATAATGTTACATTATCACATGCTGTCTGAATGTTTTTCCTTAGAGCAGCAAGAATCGTAAGCCACAAGACCCTTAATTCTTTGCTGGAAAAAATGCAGGCCATTTCAAGTTGTGGATATGATACAAAAGCATCTTTGTTTTTCTAATTTTTATAGTTTATCCAATTTTCATGACTGAATTTCAAACCTGGAGCAAGAGGTACATGTAAAGAAAATTGGGGCAGACTCCTAACAGGAACCAAGTGAATAGATCTCTTGTACAGCTGCTTATTGATAATGAATTCTCCATTTACCAAGAGAGACAGAGTGAAGCATTTCTTGGCAAATTATTCTCTTCGGTGCTGTGTCAAATGAAATACTTGAACAAGTACAATTCCACATCCTACTCTTGATGCGAGTCTAATGTCACTATATTTGGAATGAAACATTGCTCAGAAGTTAGGAGCATAAATGTTTTAATTTTTAACAGGTCTCAACTGTTTCTCTTCTCCCTCATTTCTTGCAAATACTATGCCTCAGATTCTTATGGGAAGAATCTGAAGAGAATCATTTTCCATTTCCACCTCGTCTTTGTCTGTGAGCAACCAGGTTAGAGGTATCTATTAAGAAAAAGCCCCAAGCTCTGAAACATATTTTATCGATGTGGTTTTAATTCATAGAAGACATTTCAAGAAATGCTGTGTAGCCTAATGACAGAGAAAAGGAAAGAAAAAGTCATCATATTAATCTTATTTTTCTGCCAGCAGAGTAACAAAGCACTTGAGGAATCCCGGCACATTGGGTGTGCCATGAGAGAGTTTCTAAGAAATGGTGTAATGGTGTCCACATATTTATGACAACCCTCAAACTGTTGCCAGCCTGACTTTTCTGGTATGCTGACTTTGTCACCCCAATATTCACTTCATAAAACATCACCTCTTCCTCTTTACCATTCTAGAAAACTGAAATTCTTCTGCTTGGCTTTCAGAGCTCCTATGCTCTTACCTAAAGTAGCTGTTTCTTCACCCCCATGGAACTCTTGAGTGTCCCCAAAACACGTTATGAATTTTAGGCAGAGGAGATCAATATGGAAGGGAAATTAAAAAGAAGGTAGATGTGGTACCTAACCGTAATTGGAAAAGCATACACTTAGGAAACAGGGAAATTTGAACTTAACCCCAGTTCAACCAGTTAGTAAGATTAACCCCTTCTAAAGAAGACACCATAACCCTGGAGCTGACAATATCTAAATTAGGCAGGCACTGTTGCTAAGTAAACATCCTTTCCAATCCTTTCACCTGTCTTCATTATAGGATGCTAGAAATGCTAACTACTCCTTTTCCCAGACCATTTTGTCCCAAGGGGTGGCTATGCAAACAGTCCTAGCCAATAAGATACAAATGGAAATCTGCTTGGCAGCTCATGGAAAGCTTTTGTTTCCCTTATCCTAGAGATAGATGTCACCAGTCTCCCCTTCATTCTTGCCTTGGACATGGATGTAATACCTGGGCAGAAGCAGTTATATTTTGACCATGAGATCATGATATGGCATGCTAAGGAAGAGCGTGAAATGGAATGACAGAAAGAGACAACACTTATTATTTATTGAACTGCTACAACAGCACTGAACTGCTTACCTCCAGACTTCAAGTCATGTGACAAAAAACTTCTTATTGTTTAATGACCATAATTCAGATCCAGTTGCTTGTAGCCAACGCATTCCTAACTGACATAATAACACAAATACTCTTCATTCATGGCACACTTTGTGTCCTATTAATTTTTTCACAGCACCCTTAGGCCAAAAACAACATCTATCAGGTTCTGTTTTTTAACTAGTTAAGTACCGAAACTTAATGCATATTTACATCCTAACAACTTAGTACCTATTGCGGGTAGCACAATGTCTCAAACTTTGGAATCAAAAGTTTGATTGCAAAGATAATAAATATGGCCACCATTATTTCCTGTTCCATGTGGAATTTTGTGTGGCATTTTATTTTTATTATAGTAACAACTGAGAATCTAGCTTCACAATGATATGATGTCAGTGAACAATATGATGTCATTATAGCAATCTAATTCAAATTGTGAACTGTCTTGAGATACTGGTTGGTACAGGGACCAACTGATGTCACTGTATTTCCTTCAAGAATTACCTCCATTACTTTTGTGAGTTTGCCTTGATGCCCCACTTGGGAACTACAGCCCTAACTTTTACAAGTGCTGTGATGAAAAGAGAGATAATAAATGTAAATAATAAGTGCACTAGCTGGCATATAATAGTTGAGCAATAAAGTGTAGCTGCTATTATTTATAGTATAGTTCTTACCAATTTTTGGACACATTTTCATGCGTCTCTCCCTATAAACCAACAATTTCAATCTATGAGAATAGAAAATACACTGTTCCTTGTTATTCTGTACATGAACAATATATCACAACAAATGAGGAGCTTCGTATTTGATGGCTTTCACACAAATACATACAGATACACATCAATGTAAAAGTGAAAGCAGCTGCTGGGAGACAGGGATCCAGTATAGCAAATCAAAATACAATACTACAAATATACTATTACCCTAAGCTAATTCACTGGTTAGAATTTCATCATAGCATTATATTCATGAGTATCTCTTGCTTACCTGACACACAGGAGAGGCTTCAGATCAGAAATGTATAAATATAAAGAATACTTCTGGCCTTCTATGAGCCCACATTCAAGGATTTACTATCTCATGGTTGGATTTGCCATTCTGAAATTATTCTTTCACTTCGCTGTCTTTTCTTCTCCTTAATTTCCCTCCTGGATTACTCTCTCATTAGAACAACAGAGTTCCAAAATGTGCTATAAATCTTCCTTACCCTGTTTGTGTCTGTATAGTCAGGGCACTGAAGATAGCTGTTCTCTTGCTCTTTGTGCATCTCCTGCTCGACCAGTTCCAGCTTCACCTACACCCTACTCACGTAAACATTCTTGCCCCTTGCCCCAGCTAGTGATTCTTCTTTTCCTTAGGCCAGAATGGCTCCACCTGTTAGTTTATTATAGGAAAACATCTACCCTCGTGATGGTCATTAACCTGAGGGGCTGTGAGGGATCTGTCTCAGCTGCTGGTTTCCCTGGTAATTGATGAGGCAACCTGATGTCAATTTCCCCTATAAATTGTAGCCTCCTTCTCCGCCAGGTAGCAAAGATTCCTGCTATGGTCTGCCTGCCATCTTCTGTACAGGGTGAGGTGTTCCTCCAGGACCTTTTCCTTCAGACATGTAAGATCCCCTATCCAATAAACAGTTGATGTCTCTGTCACTGTCTCTGGGCTCTTTCTTTGATCTCAAGGCTGGGCAAAGCTTTCAGGACACCCAGCATTGTCCTTCACAGCTAAATTTGAGCGTGGGTCACCTTAACACAGTACAACCTCAGGGGCCCTATCCTCTCTCCATTCAATGTGAATGGTGTTCCTTCAATGTTGGTTTGTTGTACTTAAGCTTAATGACCAACCTCTTTCTTGAAGATGGACCTATGCCAACATCAGAAGCCAGAAGCCAAGTCTTTTTGTTTTTCCAAGCTAAATTCTTGCTGCTGTTAACTGGATAAGATGACCCAGTTATCCAACTGAAACAGAAAAAGATTGGTCCTATTTGTGAAAAAGTATTAGATAAGTAATAAAATCCAAAGTAGCAATCAATGGTGCAGGGTGATGGTAAATTGCAAACCTGCTCTCACTCAAGTTAACGACTCCAGGAAATAACAGTCTGTCTGTCATAGAAGCATTCAAGTTTACATACTGGATACTTAATGTGAACTGAAGGTCAATTTCTTTGGAGCAGGAGATGTAGAGAAACATAAGACTCTACTTGCCAAGGTCACTGTTTGCTTGCAGAACTTCAAGGCGTTTCCTGAATCAGTAGGAGATAAATGAGACCCCTTCCAAAGAAGTCCCAGAAACAAGTCCTTTGAAGACTGGCTAGAAAGATTGTGCCAGGCAACAAAGTCATTAGCTTCTGGGAAGCAAATGCCTCAGGAAGCCCAACCAATGGGATATGAAGCAATATGAAAAAGATTAGTTCTGTTTGTGAGAAAGTATTATATATAATGAAGCCCAAAGTAGCAGTTGCAGGGTGATTGTAAACTGCAAACCTACTCTCACTTGTACTTGTATGAAGTACAGTTGACCCTTGAACAACAGGGAACTACATGGGTTTCCTTATATGTGATTTTTTTTCAATAATAAATACTACAGTATTACATGATCTATGATCAGTTGAATCCAAGGATATGGAAGAACCATGGATACAGAGGGCCAACTATAAATTATAGACAGATTTTTCACTGTGAAGAGGATCAGAGCCCCTAACCCCAGGGCTCAAGAATCAACTATACATATAATCCATGTAGGAAGTGCTATAGAAAACAGATATATCAGACCTGCAAAATGCAATCTCCTTTGCAGCATTTTCAAATGTAAGTAATAAAAGTCTATATTAACTCATTATCTTCACTTCCTAATTTCCTTCCACAGGCAAATTACGCTCATTTGAGATTGATAGGCGATATGAGCATAACAAGTAACTCAAGTTGGCAAAAAATGGTGTTATTCAATTCTTATCTTTTAGTTATTTTCATTCCCCCATCCCTTGCTTCTTTCTTTAATATCATTCCTTCATAATAATTTAGAAATAAAAATGCTGAAAACTGGAGGATTCAACCACGTCACTGAATTTGCTTTGCGCAACTTGCAAATTCTGCCATTTCAAAAGGAATGTAACACCTAACTCCACACGGCAAAGTTTCTCAAGATACTTGTCTCAATGACTGGCATACTGCAAGGTGTGAGCTTTGTTTTTGTATTTATATTAAAATTTAAAACTACATTATTTGCTACTGGGCCAAATAACACATCAACTATGTGTTTTAATTTCCTACAGTTGGACTGAAGTGTGACAAGTTGATTAAAATTCACACGAAGAAGAGCTAGTGAACAGCAAGTTGAAACAGTAGCTTAGAAACCATGGACACCCATATATATTAAACACATTCTATGATCAGGCTGACCCTTTGTCTTCTATTTCTCCATTTGTGAGTTGGTGAAATAACCTCTTTCACTTACCTGCTTGAAAGTGAAGATTAATGAAACAAAATTTGTAGTCAGATCAAAGTGTACTAAATAAGGACTGTAATTTTCAAGGAAAATATTATGGGTATTTTTATCATACACAGTAATGGAAATGGAAATTATTCACTCTGGGGACCTCGGCCATATTATCGTTAAATTATTTGCATCCTGATAAATGATTTGCATGCTAATGGGGTTGTATTCCCAGAACAGCATTTCAAAAGGTTTCTCTATAGTTTTCCTATCTGGATATATGACACCATGTGATACAAAGATGTAGAACCTCAAAAGATCTGTGAAGTAAATTATTCCTTTTTTCCCTTGCAATATGCTTTTGGAGGATTAGTGAATGTTTTATTTTAAATTTGCCAGCTTATTTCTAACAAGTTCTTGTTAACTCTATGGGATTTTTCACCGATATATATATTTATTTTACTTCTTCCAAGCTTATGCCACAGTCACCTTCCTCAGTCCTTCCTATCTCTTGCTCAAATGACATAAAGTCTCAGTCCCCTGATAGAAGATTAAAAAATATTCTAAGTCAGAATTCTTTTCCCGCTCCAATGTTTTGCATTTGACTTTTATCCATATGCAACCAAAAAGAAAAAAGAAAGAAAACAGAAACAGAAATTCTTCTTTAGATGCAAATAAGGTTTTGCCCATTTGAGTGAATTTTAATTCTTCTGTTCTTCTCTTGAGTAATATTCATTATTCTGATCTCCCCAGAGATGGTATTCCCAAAGTCTACCTGGATTCAGCTCCTGCACTGAGAGCACACATTTGATCCGAGATTCTGCAGATAGATACTGCAAATAAAAATAAGTCGATCCTCTCAAGGGTGTGCTTATACTAGGTAAAATATAACTTGAAAGGTTACTGGGGAAGGGGTTACTTCCCAAAGGGAAAGGCTGTTTCCCACACTAGCTTGTTGGAGGATGTACACGCTAATTGGAAAACTGGAAGTTCTGGGAATTTGCAAGTGGAACAGGTGAAAATGTAACTGGTGATAATTAAAGGCTAATTATCTTCAACCTACAATTGGCCACAGGAGGTTATTCTGAGCCACATAAAAAGAGAACCTGAGAGAGTGAAAAAAAAGACATACAGAAAAATATACAATTCTTTTATACACCTGTGCTATTAACTATAGGCACGGGTTAAACCTGTGTAGTCAATGCCTGCCTTACCCTCCTAGTCACTGTCCCTCCCAAACCTTTCTTAGGGATAAGTACATTTTACATCAGCCTTAACAGGCTTTATCCCGTTTAAATTTCGTCTGTTGATTATAAAATGAATACTCCTCTGATATCCTAAAGAGAACCATTTCTGACATGCACAGCCATTGCATTAACTGTCTGGAAAGCTCAGGGATATAAACTGCTTCCACAGATCTCCTTGTTAACAATGGTTTGTGTAACAGCAAGGTCAAGAGAAACAGAGGTCCATTTTTTGGCCAGAAGTGGTTTTGATACTGTGTTAGGAGAGATTACAGAAAACTTTCTCCAAGAAGCTCCACAGTTGTGTTAAGGGAAATAAGAGAAGCATAGACCGAAAGAAATGTATTGGCAGAATCGTTACTCCAGGAGTAATGGCTAGTGTGTGTTTCTCCAGCAATGGGAGGGCACATGATATAACCCTTACACGGCTGCTTCCTCATAAGTATCTAATTGAGCCAAGTAACCTGCCTATCCTGTCTCCTGGAACTTCTTACCCCATTCACATGACCCCCTCAAAACTAACACATTTGTGCATAACCCTACACCTACCCTGTAAAGTTGAGTGATCCAGAAATGAATGCTGATCCAAGCCAGGAATATCAGGGAATTCCCATAGGATTTTTCAAAATAAATCTGAGTGACAGAGGTAATCTCTCTCAGGTGGCAAAAATTTTGTGGCATAAAACTCAGAAACTGTCAACCACTGTGTTTTTCCGTATATGGAAAAAGCTGGTCTACAGTAAAAGAATTAAACTGACAGGCAGAAAATAACAAGGACTAGAGAAGGAAAAGTCTTGTTATCTTTTGTGACTCTAATATTTTTGGTTCCAAATGCATCTCCGCTCTCTTTGGTCTAGACATTCAACCTTTTTTTTTTTTTTTTTTTTTTTGACTAAAATAATTCAAGTAAGGATTTTGACAATTAGAACTGAAGGACTTCTAAATGAAGGCCCATGTAATGGGATATAATCTAGGAATATTAACCAGGGTCTTTTTTGTGTTATTGTTGCCAATCCACATGCCTCCCTCCATCAACAGAGAACAAAGCACCCTCCTTTTTGGCTGAGCCCTGGTTTAGATGGAAGGGGAAACACACCAAATGGGTTTGGAGAGGTCTAAAAGCAATGGGGATTTATTTCTTACCACCCTGGTGATGTCTGAGATAGCACTACAACTTCCAGAGAAGGCACCTGGTATTACGGCCATGTTGGAGAACAATCTGGTAGCTCTTAGTGCAATTAAGTGAGCACTACCCAGCAGTCTCACTCCTGGACATGTATACCAGATACACAGGCATGATAATCAATGTGCTACTTGTGGTTGCAGGAAATTGCCCACAACCTAGTTGTCTGTCACTAGGGGAATGGATAAGTTTAAGTTGAAACACATGAAATTGCTAATATTTGACCATTTTTGACTATAATGTCAGTTTCATACAGTTCAGCCTAATACAATGTTGTGGGTATATCCTATGAGGTAGATAGAAATGAAAACTAGATTTTCCTACAACAACATGGATTTACCTTAAAACTTAAAGTTTATATATATATATATATATATATTTATTTATATATATATATATATATACAGGAGGAGATTTATAGCATAATGCCATATATATTAATTAAAAACACATACATAAGGATATAGTACATATCTTACCAAGATAGATGTATAAATAAGGATACATGCCAAATAGTTAATGGGGTTACTGCTAAGGGAAGAAATAGGAGTGAGGATCAGAAATAAGAGAGAAAAATCAATAATACACAGAAAAGTTTTGCATGGACCAATAATGATCATATGTCACAGACTAGGGTACAATAAACTCAATTCTCTTCACCTGAGGAATAATAAAAGCAAGAGAGTCAGAGAGAGAGAGAAAGTCCCTGTACCATCATGATTTGTTGGAAAAAATGGAAAATGAGAGGGAATGTGTCTAGGAAAAAAGGACCTGAAACATTTTCCCACATTCCAGAAAAATATCTGTAATTTTTCTGTTTTACAAGCCTGTTAGAGAGCCAACTGAGACCAAAGTAGCTGAGAGGGGGGATGCCAGACAAGACAAAGCCTCTTTGTGGTGACTGGGGGACACAGTCAGTGTATGGATTATAGAAGCCAGAGCCTAAGTCAACTGTGAATGGAAGTAAGTTGATGCTCTAGGAAAAGAAACCAGTGATCAAAGACCTGACATCATGATTTACATCTCTGCAAAGTCTAGAACAAGCCAAAAGTTGCTCATCATCAGTAAAGTACCTGCATTTTCACCATCCATAACCCATCTGAACCATGTGGATTACACCCAGACCTTCTAATATAGATGTAATCTGAGGAAGAGTGAAAAAGTAAAAACCAGAAGTGACTAAGTAACACTAATTTTATGTTTACTTGGTGGAAACTTGAATGAGTTGAAAATAGGGGCTCAAGTTATAAATTATGTTGAGTAATAGAAAAACAATGAAAGTTCAATTTTGCACATTTACATTTTTACTATTGAAATTTGTACCTGATATTTATATGACATCAGTTACTCATTGTCTATAAGGTATTTCAACTATTAAACTTATCTATGAATTCATGTTCAATATGCTATGTAAGTTTTGGCTTTGTATATACTATTTTTGCAAAGAGAGATAGTACAAGCATACTAGAAACAAAGTTGGAGGTTTTAATTTAATAGACATGCCACTAGCATTTCTAAATAAATAACACATTCATTAGAAACTGATATGTCAAAAAGCTAATTATTATTCTTGGCTGGTTCTTCACACAGGCGGTTTTATTTTTTTTGATTTAATTTTATTTGGTTTTTTTTAGTGTGTTTTGCAGTTGAAGACCAGTTGCTTTGCAAATGTGTGTAATGCATTAAAGATGAAGGAAGACTCCTTATAATTAATGGCGTGGCTCTAACTTGATCTAACTAGATCAGTACCAGGGAGAGCCATCAATGTCACCACTTTTATATCCCATGACATGTCTATCTTTCAGGACATTTTCTCAGGAGAATTCATCCTTCAGGATAAGGGTTCTGAGCCAAATCACATACTTAAAGGATGGAACTAAGGAAACTTTCAGGGACAAGTGGAAAGTTTGGCTCTTCAAGTGTATGATTTGTAAAAGTAGATTTGAATAGAATAACAAAGGAGCATCCCTAGGAGTACATCATTGGTTTGTAAAACTGTATTCAGTAATAGAATCCATTTCAATCAAAATGCAAAGCTTAACTACATTAAATAAATCACCCAACATCAGGGGGGCTCTGGCTGAAGTTACCATAGAGGGCAATTGGAAGCACGTGCTCAGACCCATTCAAGCAAAAGAAGCCCCACAAAGCTTTGCAACACCCAAGGACTTCACAAGCACACTCTGAAATGACTGAGTAGTGGTAGTTATAAATGTATGATAATGAAAAGAAAACTAGTAACAAAAGCTACTTTTTATTTAGGTCTTACTAGGTGCTGGACCTGTACGCACATCACCTCCGTCAATCTTCCAATCACCCTTAATTCCCAAGTTGCAGATAAGCAAAGTAGAGTTCCAATAGGTTAAGTCAGTTGCCAGTATTACTAAGCTAGTAACTGAAAAAGTTGGGGTAGCAACACAGGCTGCCTGAGTCTAGAAATCTGAGCTATTAATCACTTAAGCTATAGATATTTGCATTGGGTGAGTTCCTGGTCAGTGATGATCTTAATAGAGGAGAAAGGGGGCACTAAGGAAAGAAAAAGTTTCCTTTGAAGGGAAGTTGAGGGAAGTAGTGCTTTCGTTCAGGACAGGTTATGTGTGAAATGACTATGAGATTTCCAGATGGACTTGTGTAAGCACTTGGACTCATGGAACTGGAACACAAGAGCAAGGTCAAAGGTAGGAACATACAGATTTTGAAGCAACATATAGGAGATAGTTGAAGCCAGGGATGTTACACAAGGAAATAGTATATGGAGGGAAGAAAGTTCATAAAGCCTCAGAGAACATAAGCATTTAAGGAGTAATTGAAAGGAATCAGGAAATAGTAAATTTTCAGAAACCTGGGAAGAATAGGAGTAAGTAAGTATTATGAGGGCAGGTATTTTTTTTCCTGTTTTGTTCATTAATATGTCCCAAGCACCTGAAATATTTCCTGGTACAAAGGCCAATAAATAGCTGTGCAAATTTGTTGATCAGGATCAAGTACTGCAGGGAGGAAATTAATCTTTGCAGTTGAAGTGATCAGGGACTATATGTATAGATTGTGTCACTCAAATACCCTTAAAACATTCATCTTTCAAACCTAAATTCAACATAACCTACGTGCTAAAAATATTTTTAAAGTAGTTTAAAAAAGGGAGAGTTAGTTATACAATTTTCTATGAGCAATAATACTAAATATTTCAGTTATTTCTACATGCTTAAATATCTTGAAACTAGTTTCTTAAAAAGGAGATAATTGTACAACTTCTTTTGACTAAAAATACTAAATATTTAAGAAATTTCTTACTAAAAATTTATTTCCTAATGGAATAAATGGTAGAGTTGACTAATTTTTCAAGAAATAAAAAGCTTGAGAGTTGTATTAGATTTTTAGCCTCAGATTTGCCCACTTTTACACACACCTACATGTCAGAGCGTTTTCATTAATTTTTCAGTTGGCCTATGATTTATGAAGCAGTTAATATGAATTTAGGAATTATCTGCTTCCAAAAACTCATCATAATTTGTGTCTGAGTAACAACTGTTTCAAAAAAGAAAACCACAGTCATCTTTCGGTTGTGTTGGCTGACAAACCTGGAGTAATTAATCTTTGTTTTCAGTGCATACTTTATTAAATTAATTTTCAAAAATATGTGCAAATTATAGTTTTATAAAAAGCTTTTATATGTGACAGTGAAATGTAATGAAATGTACTCAGGCCCAGACATAAGCACTTGTCAAGATTTGAAAAATGAACCACGCTTTTTTTTTAACCCCAAGAAATCCAGAAGACTAGGAATCTGCCAAGTAAATAGACATGGGCATGTTTGTTATTATATACTTGAGCACATACTTGCTAGTCACATGAATTTGTTCATGACCCTACGGCGTGAAACATGTCAGGCTTTGAAGACAGACCTCGGTTTGGATCCTACTGTTGCCACTTCCTAAAAGGGTGACTTTGAACTTGCTATTTCACTTCTCTGAGCCGTTGTTTTCTTAATCATAAACTGGGCTACTGAGATGTCCATTGCAAGGTTACTGTAAGCTCCATGGTAGCATAAACTATATCTTTCTTGCCCATCATTAAATCTCCAATATCTAGCAGAGTAGGAGTTTAAAAATACTTGTTTTCTTAGTCTGATAAATGTGCAGGATAATAGGTGTACACTGTCTTGCCACAGAGGGTACCCAGCAAGTGCTACTTCCCTTTCCTTCTTCCAGCTAATTATTTACAACAGTCACTCTCTCCTCAAATGTTTCTGTTATTGGAAAAAATATGCATTTTAAGCTTGAATTGTCAGAATGATCATTTAAATTCCCTAATAGCCCTTTCTCTTTGGAAATCCTACAACTTCTACATTAAAAATACTATTAGTCATAATTTAATGTATTAACATAGAGCTAGCCAAACATTGTCCCCAACTGCTCCATAGGAGCAGGAATTACTTTGTTCATTTTCATTCTTTCACATGACATCCATAAAATCAGAGTTTAGTTATCATAATAGAGTTGAGTTTTACCAGTGTTTTGGTTAAATAGATGACAAGGCATGTCAGGTATATTGCCTTTGGTGACATGTGCTTCCCCCATTGTAAATTCTACTTAAAGTTCTGGTGTCAACAGCAAGAGGTGTAATGAAATATACACTGATTGTTATTGAAATTAGGACAACCAACAAGAAAGATTCCAAAACACATTTATTATTTATCTTAACATTAACATTAAAACTATTATAAAATTGAAGCAGTGACATGATTCAGTTTATCTTTGTTTAGAACTATTGACCTTGATTTTTGTACAGAGAAGTCCTTTTGGGCTAAAGCTCTACACAAAAAAATCAATTTGTTTAAAATGCTTTTTTTATACATAATAGCTTACTCATGGAGGACTAAAATTCTACATATGAATAACACTGAAGTCTCCTTGCCAACCACTGGAAGCACTATGTAAATTATAATTGGAATATTATGACAAAAACCTGGAGGCCACAAACGTTCCACAAGATAATTGAATGTCAATAATGATCCAGGAAAACATTTAAAGCCGCACCTCAACATGAGAATAAATGTCCTCAAATTTAACTTTTAAAAGGTGTTTCTATTCATCGTACACTGAACACTTGTCCAAGGATGGATGATTACAAGTAAGCAGCTACCCATTAGAAGCATTTTGGTTCCATGTACAAACTAGAAACTTAACATTAAAAGTATGGAATTCAATTCTAGTTGCAAAGGTGTCACTAACTAGCAACCAGACTTTTTGAATTTGGCCAGTTATTTAACCTCTCTGAATCTTTTTCTTTTTTATAAAATTGGAAAAAAAACGTTCCCCATCACCCAATCTAGAATGCTTCAATTACACCAAGAATTATATAAACATTTTATACTTTGAAACAATATTATTTAAACGTTGTTGGAAATAAAAGAAAAAAATGTTTTTGTATTAAAACTTCCAAGATAAGGCAATAAAACAAGAATTGGGGTATTCAAACACATATATTTCCTTCAGACTTTAAAAAAATTTATCCTGGGCTTTCCTGGTGGCACAGTGGTTGAGAGTCTGCCTGCCAATGCAGGCGACACGGGTTTGTGCTCCGATCCGGGGAGCGGCTGGGCCCGTGAGCCTTGGTCGCTGAGCCTGCACGTCCGGAGCCTGTGCTCCGCAATGGGAGAGGCCACAACAGTGAGAGGCCCGCATACCGCAAAAAAAAAAAAAAAATTATCCTGTTTCAGTTGAATTCAAGACAGATTTATTGTATAAATTTTATCAATTTAGAAATATAAGATCTTATATAGTATTTTCCATGTGGTCCAGCAAACAGTATATCAACTAAATAAATTTAATAACAGAGAGATTTGGAAACAGATCTAGAATCTAACAATTAAGATTTTTCTGATGTAAACTAAGTTGATTATGGTACTCATTTCACAATATACGTAAGTAAAGTCATTTTGCTGTACATGTAAACTTATACACTGCTGTACGTCAATTATACCTCAATATGTTTGTCTGTATCAGTCTGTGTCTTATATGAACTCTATGATATTAGCTAGCTTGCATTCGTAGTTTCTCCTATTAAGATTTACATATGATTTTGTAAGACTTTGGCTGTTGCTATAAACGTTACTTCCTATTGTGACAAAAATATGTTTTCCATGCTCGTTTTAGTTCATCTTATATAGACCAAACTTTCTCTAATATGTCACACAAATTATATCCCGACTCTAAGGGAGATAACATAGTTCCATGCTCAGATAAAAAATATTCTTGTTAATACTATGCATGAGTATTATATTTTGCCTATGATATGCTTCCATTCAATTTCCTTAAAGCTAATTTCAGAATCATTTTCCCATAAAGATTTAATTGAGAATGTCTCTTCACTACAGATCTAATTATTTCCTACTATATCATGAACATGACATACTTCTGGCCTCATATACCCTAAAGGATTTCAATTAATTCAAGCTATTGTGAAACATTAGGAAAATAATTCCTAACCATTGTGCATATGCCTAATTTGTATATATCTAAAGCAATATGATCTAATGTAATCATATTTTACTGGAGACCAAATAAAGGACATAAATGTGTTACTGAAAGGCAAATCTTATATGATTGAAATTTATTTTTCCACCAGAGCACAGTTTCTTCAAAAATTATCAGAAAGGAGGATTAGTCCATTTTCTCACGCATAAGGGGGAATGACTATCTTTCAACTCCAGAAAATAACAGATGCATTTTAATAAGGTTTTTAAAAATCTGAAATTAGCATAACATAAAAAAGAAATTAAAAATTTTATCAGTAACTAAATATAATAATTTATTAATGACAAAGCACATTTTTCTAAACATTTATAATTTTCTAAATAAATCAACAACTCAGTAAGTAAATAACATAGTATAAGAGATTAGTCTTGTTTAAATCCATATTTACTGAAGCCTGCTGCATTTTCAAAGTGCAATTGAATCAATATATAGAATAATGATTGGGAATCTGTAAAAATATGGTCTCTAGAGTAAGACTGACCTGCTTCACTTGCTACAAGATTTTGGGTAAAGGTCTAATATCCAAAGTCTTAATAACTTCTGTGAAATGCAAATTGAAATAATACCTTTTTCACTTTCCTTATCGGATTCCTTATAATGACTAAATAAGGTAATACATGTAAAGTTGTTTTTTAAAAAAAGCACCTAGCATTTAAGTAATAGTGAGGTCAATCATGAGGATCTTTCACTCCACACTCACTATTCTAGAAGTTCTTTCTGGTTTGGAGGGAGATTTGTACAAAGTGAACACAATAGCATTTTAGCCCTTGACTGGTTCAAGATAATCTAGCTGGGCTTGAAAGATTCGAAGTGATCCCCAAACCATTCCTCTAATAGCCTCAATACCACCACAAGGCTCCATTCTCTCTTTGGCCCTCCGCTCCAGTGGTACTTGGAGTTCAAACCAGACTCTCTGGGCACACCTGGCTGATAAGCTCAGCAGTGAAATTCCTACTAAATCATTGTCCAGCTGTACTTCATCTCCCTGTGTTCTACTCATTATTACCTGGTCCCATAGGATTTCATTTTGCGGTTTAACATTCCTCTCCAGCAGGAAATTCTTCTCTGTAGTTAACCAAAATCTCCTCATACAATTAAAGATCATTTGCTCCCTTGTGTAAAATTGATATAGATAAGCTGGTAAGCATTCTTGGCATAAGAAGTCTTTATATTAGTTATGTGACAAGCAAGCCTATACAGTGTTCAACCTTACGTAATTTTGACATTACTAAAAACACAAATGGGAATCTGACTTAATAGTTTTCAGAACAAAACTAAAAAAGATACCCAACCAGTATCTCAAAACTTTTTTAGTTAGGGAGTTTTACCTTATGCAACCTTTAAATCCCTTACGCTACACTGTAAGCATATTTTCTCTTGTTTTTTTCTCAGTAGATAGGAAGAATAGCTACTCATTGTTGTGCCAGTAGTTTATATCCTTCTGTAAGTTATTCCTCTTTTCTCAAAATCCTTTTTATCCTAGTCTTATAAAAGAGCTACTTACCTTCTTTAAATTTGTCTACCTTTATAATAGCCCCCAAAATGCACATGTAAGTCTGGATGCACTTTTCTTATTTAATAAAAACACTGCAAGCAAATTATATCCCTGTTCTTCCTCATCATGTTTTAGTTGTTATTATATATTGAGAATTATATGTATACATATTCCTGTTTAATGTTTTGTCATACCCACTTCATTTTGAGTAAATGTTAATCGCAACTCTCATTTCTACCTTCCTCAACCATATTTCCTTATATTATTTCATACTTATTTTACAACACATTATTAGTTTGGTTAATTTCATTCTCATAACTTAAAAACATTTCTTGCTGTGTTGTGATATATCTCCTTTGGAATATACTCTTTATTTTAGTGTTGAAAAAAGAGAGAATCTATACTTCTTAATAGATATGTGAAGTCCCCTTGCAGCTCCAACCTCCTACAGACTTTTCAGAATTACAAGTATCAAGACTCAGTTCCACCTAATTAGCCTTGCTTTACCCTTCTGACATCTGTTAACTCTATCCACACCTACCATGCACCCCATTGTTCTGGATTTCCTGTAGTTGTCTTTATTTTCCCGAGAATTGTCTATGATGTTTCTTTCCATGAGTAAACAGAAGACAAAGTTGATCGATATCTGTCCCTTGAATTTGTCCTTTCAATTGAGTACTGCATTCTTACTCTGAGTCACTTGGAATCAGAATTGGCATAGCCAGAAGATCAGGTGCTAATTCAGCTAAATCAACATCAACATAGAAAAGCAGAAATATTCGCTTTTCTTCTCAACTCTCCCTTTATGTTAATCTTCCTTAACTCAGAAAGCATCACCATTCTTTTACCAACTCCCCATTGAAAGCCCTCAGGATTATTTTCTCTCCCTCACTATGCTTTACCACTAAATCCACTTACATACTAAATGACATTTTGTTGTTTTTACTTAAATGCCTACATTTTTTCTCTTTTCTTGCAATCTCTGTATTCCTAGTATTAACACAGTCTTTGGATTTCCATATAAATAAGCATACAATGGACATTAAAGTGTTAATTAATTTATAGCACTCCTCTGAAAGTATTAACTCGCATTTCTTTTATTTTTTACAATTAAATATAATTATACTTTTTTGAACATGATTTGTCAGCTTGCAATTATGTCCTATGACTACTGAGTCTTACAAATGATGTCATCGGTATAACATCTTTCGTACCATTTTTACCACTAATTTTTAATTTTTTATAAGATATATCATTTCTGCTTTGAAATAACCTATAGCATTACCTCTCTCTTTTATTCTATGTTCACATTTGTTTTAACCTTGATTGTACAAGTAAACATAATCGGTGCTCACCACATACTTTGGCTGGCTGAGGCGAATACATTGGTAGATTCTTAAAGACATTTTTGTGGAAACAATATTTTCTGAATTCTCTCACGTTTAGTACTGCTTTTTCTATACTTATGTATTTGAAGGCATCTTGACAGGTTAAAAATCCTTGGCTGACACTTTCTTTCCTAGAGTGTCTTGGGTATTTTACTTGATTTTCTAGTGTATTAAGTGTCTGTAGAATTAGGCAAACAATTTTTTTTAACATCTTTATTGGAGTATAATTGCTTTACAATGGTGTGTTAGTTACTGCTTCATAACAAAGTGAATCAGCTATACGTATACATATATCCCCATATGTCCTCCCTCTTGCATCTCCCTCCTACCCTACCTATCCCACCCCTCTAGGTGGTCACAAAGCACCGAGCTGAGCTCCCTGCGCTAGGCAGCTGCTAACCATTAGCTATCTATTTTACATTAGGTATTGTATATATGTCAAGCCACTCTCTCACTTCCTCCCAGCTTACCCTTCCCCCTCCCCATGTCCTCAAGTTCATTGTCAACATCTGCATCTTTCTTCCTGTCCTGCCCCTAGGTTTTTCAAACCATTGTTTTTTTGATTCCATATATATATGTTAGTATATGGTATTTGTTTCTCTCTTTCTAACTTACTTCACTCTGTATGACAGTCTCTAGGTCCATCCATCTCACTACAAATAACTCAGTTGCATTTCTTTTTATGGCTGAGTAATATTCCATTATATATATGTGTCACATCTTCTTTATCCATTCATCTGTCGATGGACACTTAGGTTGCGTCCATGTCCTGGCTATTGTAAATAGAGCTGCAATGAACATTGTGGTACATGACTCTTTTTGAATTATGGTTTTTTCAGGGTATATGCCCAGTAGTGGGATTGCTGGGTCCTATGGTAGTGCTATTTTTAGATTTTAAGGAACCTCCATACTGTTCTCCATAGTGGCTGTATCAATTTACATTCCCACCAACAGTGCAAAAGGGTTCCCTTTTCTCCACACCCTCTCCAGCATTTATTATTTATAGATTTTTTGATGATTGCCATTCTGACAGTTAGGAGGTGATACCTCATTGTAGTTTTGATTTGCATTTCTCTAATGATTAGTGAAGTTGAGCATTCTTTCATGTATTTGTTGGCAATCTGTATATCTTCTTTGGAGAAATGTCTATTTAGGTCTTCTGCCCATTTCTGGATTGGGTTGTTTGTTTTATTGATATTGAGCTGCATGAGCTACTTGTAAGTTTTTGAGATTAATCCTTTGTCAGTTACTTCATTTACAAATAATTTCTCCCATTCTGAGAGTTGTCTTTTTGTTTTATTTATGGTTTCTTTTGCTGTGCAAAAGCTTTTACGTTTCATTAGGTCCCATGTGTTTATTTTTGTTTTTATTGCCATTTCTCTAGGAAGAGGGTCAAAAAGGACCTTGCTGTGATTTATGTCATATAGTGTTCTGCCTATGTTTTCCTCTAAGAGGTTTATAGTGTCTGGCCTTACATTTAGCTCTTTCATCCATATTGAGTTTATTTTTGTGTATGGTGTTAAGGAGTGTTCTAATTCCAATCTTTTATATGTAGTTGTCCAGTTTTCCCAGCATCATATATTGAAGAGACTGTCTTTCCTCCATTGTATATTCTTTCCTCCCTTATCAAAAATAAGGTGACTATATGTGTTAGGTTTATCTCTGTGCTTTCTATCCTGTTCCATTGATCTATCTTTCTGTTTTTGTGTCAGTACCATACTGTCTTGATTACTTTAGCTTTGTAGTATAGTCTGAAGTCCAGGAGCCTGATTCCTCCAGCTCCGTTTTTCTTTGTCAAGATTACTTTGACTATTCGGGGTCTTTTGTGTTCCCATACAAATTGTGAATTTTTTTTTCTAGTCCTGTGAAAAATGCCATTAGTAATTTCATAGGGATTGCATTGAATCTGTAGGTTGCTTTGGGTAGTATGGTCATTTTCACAATGTTGATTCTTCCAATCTAATAACATGGTTTATCTCTCCATCTGTTTGCATCATCTTTCATTTCTTTTATCAGTGTCTTATAGTTTTCTGCATACAGGTCTTTTGTTTCTTTAGGTAGGTTTATTCCTAAGTATTTTATTCTTTTTCTTGCAATGGTAAATGGGAGTGTTTCCTTAATTTCTCTTTCAGAGTTTTCATCATTAGTGTATAGGAATGAAAGAGATTTCTGTTCATTAATTTTGGATCACGCTACTTTACCAAATTCATTGATTAACTCTGGTAGTTTTCTGGTAGCATCTTTAGGACTCTCTATGTACAGAATCATGTCATCTGCAAACAGTGACAGTTCTACTTCTCCTTTTCTGATTTGGATTCTTTTTATTTCTTTTTCTTCTCTGATGGCTGTGGTTAAAACTTCTAAATCTATGTTGAGTAATAGTGGCGAGAGTGGACAACCTCGTCTTTTTCCTGATCTTAGACGAAATGTTTTCTGCTTTTCACCATTGAGAACAATCTTGGCTGTGGGTTTGTCATATATGGCCTTTATTATGTTGAGGTACATTCCCTCTATGTCTACTTTCTGGAGGGTTTTTAATCATAAATGATGTTGAATTTTGTCAAAATATTTTTCTGCATCTATTGAGATGATCATTTGGTTTTCTCCTTCAGTTTGTTAATATGGTTTATCACATTGATTGATTTGCATGTATTGAAGAATCCTTGCACTTCTGAGATAAACCTCACTTGGTCATGGTTTCTGATCTTTTTAATGTGCTCTTGGATTCTGTTTGCTAGTATTTTGTTTAGGATTTTTGCATCTATGTTCATCAGGGATGCTGTCCTGTAGTTTTCTTTCTTTGTGACATCTTTGTCTGGTTTTGGTATCAGGGTGATGGTGGCCTCATATAATGAGTTTGGGAGTGTTCTTCCCTCTGCTATATTTTGGAACAGTTTGAGAAGGGTAGGTGTTATCTCTTCTCTTAAGTGTTTGATAGAATTCACATGTGAAGCCATCTTATCCTGTGTTTTTGTTTGTTGGAAGATTTTTAATCACATTTTCAATTTCAGTGCTTGTGATTGGTCTGTTTATATTTTCTATTTCTTCCTGGTTCAGTCTTGGAAGGTTTTGCTTTTCTAGGAATATGTGCATTTCTTCCAAGTTGTCCATTTTATTGGCATAGAGTTGCTTGTAGTAATCTCTCATGATCCTTTGTATTTCTGCAGTGTCAGTTGTTACTTCTTCTTTTGCATTTCTAATTCTATTGATTTGAGTCTTCTCCCTTTATTTCTTGATGAGTCTGGCTAATGGTTTATCAATTTTGTTTATCTTCTCAAAGAACCACCTTTTAATTTATTGATCTTTGCTATTGTTTCCTTCATTTATTTTTCATTTATTTCTGGTCTGATTTTTATGATTTCTTTCCTTCTGTGAACTTTGGGGGTTTTTTGTTCTTCTTTCTCTAATTGCTTTAGGTGTAAGGCTAGGTTGTTTATTGGAGATGTTTCTTGTTTCTTGAGGTAGGATTTTATTGCTATAAGCTTTCCTCTTAGAACTGCTTTTGCTGCATCTCATAGGTTTTGGGTCATCGTGTTTTCATTGTCATTTGTTTCTAGGTATTATTTTAATTTCCCCTTTGATTTCATCAGTGATCTCTTGGTTATTTAGCAGTGTATTGTTCAGCCTCCATGTGTTTGCATTTTTTACACATTTTTTCCTGTAGTTGATATGTAGTATCATAGTTTTTTTGTCAGAAAAGATACTTGATATGATTTCAATTTTCTTATATTTATCAAGGCTTGATTTGTGACAAGATATGATCTATTCTGGAGAATGTTCCATGAGCACTTGAGAAGTGTATTCTGTTGTTTTTGGATGGAATGTCCTATCAATATCAATTAAGTCCATCTTCTTTAATGTATTATTTAAAGTTGTGTTTCCTTATTTATTTTCATTTTGGATGATCTGTCCATTGGTGAAAGTGGGGTGTTAAAGTCCCTTACTATGATTTTAGTACAGTTGGTTTCCCCTTTTGTGGTTGTTAGCACTTGCCTTATGTATTGAGGTGTTCTTATGTTGGGTGCATAAGTATTTACAATTTTTATACCTCCTCTTGGATTCATCCCTTGATCATTATGTAGTGTCTTCCTTCATCTCTTTTAATAGTCTTTATTTTAAAGTCTATTTTGTCTTATATGAGAATTGCTACTCCAGCTTGCTTTTGATTTCCATTTGCATGGAATATTTTTTCCATCCCCTCACTTTCAGTCTGTATGTGTCCCTAGCTCTGAAGTGAGTCTCTCATAGGCAGCATATATACAGGTCTTGTTTATGTATCCATTCAGCCAGCCTATGTCTTTTGGTTGGAGCATTTAAGCCATTTACATTTAAGGTAGTTATTGATATGTATGTTCCTATTACCATTTTCTTAATTGTTCTGGGTTTGCTATTGTAGGTCTTTTCCTTCTCTTGTGTTTCCTGCATCGAGAAGTTCCTTTAACATTTGTTGTAAAGCTAATTTGGTGGTGCTGATTTCTCTTAGCTTTTGCTTGTCTGTGAAGGTTTTAATTTCTCCATCGAATCTGAATGAGATCCTTGCTGGATAGAGTAATATTCTTTGTAGGTTTTTTCCTTTCATCACTTTAAATATGTCCTGTCACTCCTTTCTGGCTTGCAGAGTTTCTGCTGAAAGATCAGCTTTTAACCTTATGAGGTTTTTATTTTATTTGTTGTTTTTCCCTTGCTGCTTTAAATATTTTTTTCTTTTTATTTTATTTTTGCTAGTTTGATTAATATGTATCTTGGCATGTTTCTCCTTGGACTTATGCTGTATGGGACTCTCTGTGTTTCCTGGACTTGATTGACTATTTCCTTTCCCCTTTTAAGGAACTACTTAACTATAATCTTTTCAAATACTTTCTCATTCCTTTCCTTTTCTCTTCTTCTTCTGGGACCCTATAATTCAAATGTTGGTGCATTTAATGTTGTGTCAGAGGTCTCTAAGACTGTCCTCAACTCTTTTCTTTTTTTTTCTTTATTCTGCTCTGTGGTAGTTATTTCCAATATTTTATCTTCCTTGTCACTTATCTGTTCTTCTGCCTCAGTTATTCTTCTATTGATTCTTTCTAGAGAATTTTTAATTTCATTTATTGTGTTTTTCATTGTTTGTTTTCTCTTAAGTTCTTCTAGGTCATTGTTAAATGTTGCTTGTATTTTCTCCATTCTATTTCCAAGATTTTGGATCACCTTTACTATCATTACTCTGAATTCTTTTTCAGGTAGCCTGCCTATGTCTTCTTCATTTATTTGGTCTGGTGGGTTTTAACTTGCTATTTCATCTGCTGTGTGTTTCTCTGTCTTCTAATTTTGCTTAACTTACTGTGTTTGGAGTCTCCATTTTGTAGGCTGCATGTTCGTAGTTCCCATTGTTTTTGGTGTCTGCACTGATCCTCTGTGCAGGAATCTCTCTGCTTTGCTCTCTGCACCCCTGTTGCTGCACTCTCCTCCTTGGCTCCAAAGCTTCCCCCCTGCCAACCCCGTCTCCACCCGCGAAGTGGTTTCCTAGTGTATGGAAACGTTTACTCCTTCACAGCTCCCTCTCAGAGGTCCCATCCCTATTTTTTGTCTCTGTTTTTTTCTTTTGCCCTACCCAGGTATGTGGGGAGTTTCTTGCCTTATGGGAAGTCTGATGTCTCTGCCAGCATTCAGTAGGTGTCCTTTAGGAGTTGTTTCACATGTAGATGTATTTCTGATATATTTTGTGGGAGGGAAGGTGATCTCCACATCTCACTCCTCCGCCATCTTGAAGGTATCCTCCAAACATAATTTTTTATCCTTGAAAGTTACTTGAAAAGTCTTTGAAACTAATATATCTGAAAAGGGGTTAATATCTCTAATACATAAAAAATTACTACAACTCAGTAACAAAGAAAACCAAACAACCTGATTAAGAATGGGCAAAGAACTTAAAATAGCTATTTCTCCAAGAAGATATACTAATGGCCAGTAAACATATGAAAAGATGTTCAACATCACTAATCCTCAGGAAAATGCAAATTAAAACTACAGTGAGATGCCACTTTACAAAACTAGCATGACTGTTCTATAAAAACCAAAATGAAACAAAAACAGAAAATAACAATGGCGGCAAGGATGCAGAAAAATTGGGACTTTTTGCATTGCTGGTGAGAATGTAAAATGGTGCAACTTCCATGGTAAACAATATGGTGATTCTTCAACAAATTAAAAATAAAATCACCACATGATCCAGCAATTTTACTTCTGGGTTTATACCCTGAAGAACTGAAAGCCGAGACCATAACAGATATTTATACACCCATGTTCATAGCAGCATTATTCACAATAGTCAAAAAGTGGAATCAACCCAAGTGTTCATCAACAGATGAATGAGTACATAAAATATAGATATAATGGAATATTATTTATTCTTAAAAAGGAAGAAAATGCTGAAACATGCAACAACATGGATGAATCTTGAAGACATTTAGCTAAGTGAAATAAGCCAGTCACAAAAGGACAAATATGGTATGATTCCACTTTTATGAGATACCTAGAGTAGATAACTTCATAGAGACAGAAAGTAGAATGATAGTTGTCAGGGGACGAGGAAGAGGTAAGTGGAGAGTTATTCTTTAATGAGTAAAGTTTCAATTTGTAAGATAATAATAATTAAATAATATATTATTTCATTGCACCATGAAACTCTGCTGTTAAAATTACAGTTGTAATTTTATAATTTTTTTTGTGATCATTATATTAATATATGGTTCAACCACCAGAATTTATGCCATTTTTGAGAAGAAACTATATTTGATCATATGTGTCATTTCCTCCTCAGTACCTAGCATAATGCTTGACATTTTGTAAGTGCTCAAAGAACATATGATGAATATATATAATAGGAGATAATCCAGAATACTATAAATTGAGACCAGACTGCGCAGGACATTTAACACAAGGCTAAAGAGTTGATAAATAATTTGGTGAATAATGGAAAATCACTGGAGGGTTTTGGACAAGGAAGTGGCATGAAATAAACTATTTATCAGAAAGACTGATGTCTTAATGTTTTCATATTTGGTCATTTAGAGGCCATTTAGAATATTTATAGTTGAGATAAAAAATAACAGAGGTAAACAGAAAATAGAAGTGCAGTGAGACTACATAGAAATTTCCTTCCGATGTGGCATCATGTGTGTTGTAAAACATTGTAGAAGGAAGAATCGGTGTACTTTAAAATAGATCAAGATTATCTGTACTGTATCTAGAGAGAAAAAGAATTAAAAAAACATTTAAAAGAAAATTCAATAAAGTCTATATATATACAGCTAAGGAGAAAGTTAATGGAAGGTAATATGAAGGAATAAACACAGAATGTAGCAGAGTTAAAAAATATGAAAAGTAAGTAGAAATCAACAGAAAGTAATGTGACACACTCTACAATGAGTCTAATAGACTCACAGTTAAGATGAGAGATCAGGAGTTAAGTTCTGCTTCCTGTTGTCTCAGCTGTTTTAGGCATCTCTATCTCAGGTTCTTTGTGTGTAAAATAATGAAAATAATAGTTCCACTTTTAAAGGGTTATTATCATGAGATTAAATGAGTTGAAATATTTAAAATGCTTAGAAAAAATTTGGCAAATATTAAACATGCAATAACAGTAGATATTATTTTATGGCAAGTTTAGAAGTAGAAAATAAATAGAATAACAGACCAGTCATATTTGAAATATGAAGGTTGAAATGTTTTTAGACCTATGGAAAAACAGATTCAAATTAAAGGGCATGACAAATTTTGACTAGTAAATAAAAATAAATTCAAAGCTATCAAAAATAATACATATTTTCTCCAAATAAATAATAGCAGTACTAATGGAAGAATTCTAATAGCTGACAAAATATAGTACTCCACTGTATATAAGCAGTAAGGAAAAAAAGAGTAAATCTAGATTTTAAGAATTAGGATGTATGAAACAGTAGTGAGCTCAGTTATCAGTAAAATATTTTGTTAAATATATCATTGACTGATAGGAATAAATGAATTTAGTTTATTCAAAAATTATTTGAATATTCTTCTAGATTATAATAACAAGGAAGTTAAGAGAAGAATCATTTCTGTTTTCAATTTTATGAAAATTGTATATAGATAAATATGTATGTTAAAAATGAGTCATTATTTTTCTAAAAAAGTAGAAGGAAATGAGAATAAAAAAAGTATTAGCAATAGAATCAAAGGAAAGAAAGGAGAAAACAAAGCCCACTGAAGCAAATTAAAAAGCACTAAGATGATAGAACTAAGTAACCACAGTAAATGTATATAGAGTAAATTTATACACAAAAATGCAGAGATTAGTTTGTGTGCATGTGTGTTTAATCAAGTTATATCCTGCATTAGAGCAGCACAGAAAATAAAGGGATGGAAAACTTCCTGGTGGAAATATTAATCAAAGAAAAGCTAGTCTACACTGCAGTGTTCATATCAGACAAAACATAATTTTAGGGTAAAAACACTATCAGAAACAAAGTGAGATGTTAAATATTAAAAACCACAGCAATCCATCAGCGACAAATAACAAGCATGAATGTGACTATTCATTAAAAGATATTCTTTAAAAACACAATATAACAACTTAGTGATTTTAAAGTAAATATTGACAAATCCATCACTACACTTGGAGATTTTAACAAACCTATATCAGAAACTGATGCATCAAGCAGATATTTTAAGCATTAATAAAATATTTACAGGGCTTCTCTGGTGGCGCAGTGGTTGAGAGAACACCTGCCGATGCAGGGGACATGGGTTCGTACCCCAGTCCGGGAAGATCCCACATGCCGCAAGCGGCTGGGCGCGTGAGCCATGGCCGCTGAGCCTGTGCGTCCGGAGCCTGTGCTCTGCAGCACGAGAAGCCACAACAGTGAGAGGCCCGCATACCGCAAAAAAAAAAAAAAAAAAAAAAGAAATTTACAAAATTTGACCATTTAGTAGGTCACAAAACAAGTCTCCAAAAGTTCCAAGATCAATATTATAAACACATCTTCTGACCACAATAAAATTTGAATCTTCTGACCACAGTAAAATTACATTTGAAATCAATGATCGAAAGATAATACAAAGAAGCCATATGTCTGGAAATTGTAAAATATTCAGACCTGGGCAACACAGAATGTATTATATTCTAAAACTCATAAGGTGAAGCTAAGATGATATAAGAAAATTGGAAATTTAGTTTGCTATCCCCCCCCAAAATAAAGCCTAAAAATAAATATGGTCAACTCCAAAGTCTAGGAAAAATACAATATATTTGACCCATGGAAAGGTTAAAGAATAAGTAATAAAGCTAACATCAGAAATTAAATAAAATAGAAAATAGAGATAAATAGAGATTATGAATAAAACTAAATTTGCTTCTTGGAAGAACCATAAAATAGATTAACTGCTAGCAAAATTGATTTTATGAAATAGAGAGAAGGCACAAATAATGCTATTGGGAATATAGGAAGAAACAAACACAAACATACAGTATCATAGAAAAATTGCATTTAAATTATGCTAAAAATGAAAACAGGGATGAACTAGAAATTTTGTATGAGACATGAATTTGAGAATTGACAGAGAATAATTAGAAAACCAGTATAAATTATTAATCATTAAAGATAGTATATTAGTAATCAAACATGAAAGTTAACTTTCAACAACAGTAAAGTTTAAATTGCCCTGAAAAAAAGTTTTGTCAAATTCCAAGGAATAAGAAGTGTTTCAAAAGAAAGAGAAAATAGGAAAATCAATCCATTTAAGGAAGTGATGATAAACTTGAAACTCAACTGGACAAAAATATTAAAATTATAAACCAATCACTCATATGTATATAGGCCTAAAATCCTAGATTAGATTTATAGGAAATAAAGTCATAAATTAAAAAAGAATAGTAGTGTTAATACTGAATCTTGACCAACGGGGTTTATCCCAGAAATGAAAGAATATTTAAACTTCATAAATGTATTCATACAATTTACCTTAAAGAAACAGAACATAGAATTTATCTACATAAAAATTTTAAATATTAACTAATTAATGAGGGAAAAATAACTGTTAAAAAAACAGGAATAAAAGGAGTTTATTCTAACCACAAAACCAGACTATGTCATATTTAATAGAAAACTCTAGTAGAATTTCTATGAAGATCTGGAACAGAGAAAGATGCCAGATATTAATTTATGAAAGGGAAGACATAATATTGAAGATATGTTAAATTTTACAAAACTAATCTATAAATTCCCTGTAGTTCTAATAGAAATTCACTAAAAGTTTTTTTGTGGAACTTAAAAAATGGATCCTAAAAATTATATACAATATAAAGTGTGAAGAATAGCCATGAAGAATATGTAAAACATGCAAAAGGGAGGATTGTCATTACTTGATATAAATATTTTTATAAAGCTATAATAATTCAGACAATGTCACATTTATATAGAGTTAGAGAAACAGTAAATGAGGCAAAATCGAGCCAAGAAACAGAGCCAAATATATATGGAACCTTATATGGGCAATCAAAAATCTTTGAGGGAAAGATGGTTGGGCAATTTTTTTCATATTTAAAAATAATGAAATTATTCCCCTCAAAACAGAAACAAAAATAACTTCAAATACATTAAAGTATTAAATGTGGGAAAGAAATATTAAACACATGAGAAGAAATCTAGAATATCTCTGTGCCATGAATGTATGGAAGAATTTCTTCTTCAATACAAAAATATAAAGACTAATAAAATGAGTAAAATGAGGTAAAAAAGTAAATAAACGGGAAGAATAGTAAACTTGACTACATTTCAAAAGAACAAAATTTCACAAAAATAAGAGGTGAGCAATGGAATGGGAGAAATATTTGGATCCCGTCAAATAAATAGAATATCATTGCTCAAAATAAATTTTTAAACTTCTGTTTATTGGTAAGAAAAAGATTCATTTAAAAAATAGCTTCAAAATATGAACAGGCAATTCACAGAAACAGAAAATTTAATGGTCAATAAACAGAACATCAATCACACTGCTAATTAGGAATAGGCAAAGTAAAATAATAATGAAGAACCATTTCATATCTATCAAATAACAAATATTTTATAATATGATGACAGGGTTTGTGAAGGTTCAGAATAATTGGAAACATTTTCAAAGCAACAAAACAAAAGATATTTCAGCCTACCAAAAATAGACAGTATGTGGCACACATTTAACTCCTATAAACTCTGTGATCAATTAGATACCACCACAGATCCTGGGGGTCAGAAACCCAGGTTCTTATTGTATTCCTCTGTCTTCTTGTCTCTGCCAAATAAGGGACACCATATGGTCCCTCCTCTTTAGGATGCATCTCCCACCATTATAGCTGGCCTCTAGGAGACAGCCCCCAAAGGTTATTAAAGGATGCTGGTGCTTCCTTCTCCAATTCCTTTTTTTTTTTTTTTTAAACTCTGGTAAGGGAGTGTTCTCTGGTTCCTCCTGGCAAAACATGGTTTGGGGTAGATGAAAATATTCACATAATAAATCCACTCTAAAGTTCATATATCCCAAAGCCTTCGGACCGTTTCCTCTATAGCTGGATACGAAATCTTCTGTAAGGAGCCAGAGAGCAAATATGTTGGGCTTTGCAGGCCAGTACAGTGCCTGTCTTGCATTCTTATTTATTTATTTTAAAACTCTCTAAACGTTTAAAAACTATTCTTATCTTGATGGCTGAAAAAAAATAAATAAAAGAAAAAGAAAAGAAAAAACTGGAAACTGGCTGAGGGCTGAATTTGGCACATGAGCCATAGTTTACTGACCCTACTCTGCAGTAGACCAAGAGAATTCTAGCATTTCAGCCTCAATTTGCATAATCTAGGAATTTGTCCATTTCACCTCGTTTAACTAATTTGTGTACAATTGTTCATTGTATTATCTCATAATCCTTTTATTTCTGTAAGGTCAGTACTAATGTCCCTGCATTCATTTCTTATTTAAGTTAGTTTACATTGTTTCTATTTTTCATTGTCAGCCTAGCTAAAATTTTGTCAATTTTATTGCTTGAAGAACCAAACTTTACTTTGGTGATTTTTCTCTATTGTTTTTCTATTCTCTGCTTTATTTTTCTCCATTCTAATCTTTTTTCTTCTTCTTCTTAACCAAAGGAAAAGACAAGCCAAAGACTAGAAAATGTTTGCAAAACACATATCCAACGTAAGATTTCCAACTAGCATATATAAAGAATGCTACTCTTCAATAAAAATATCACAATAAGCAAAATTGTTAGCAGAAACTTCACAAAAAATATGTACAATTGGTAAATAACACATGAAAAGATGATCAGTCTCATTGTCATTAGGGAAATGCAAATGCAAACCATTTAGATGTCACTGTACATCCACTAGCATGGCTAACATTAAAAAGTCTGATCATAAAAGTGATGCAACTGGAAATTTCATGAACTGATAGTTGGAATATGAAATGGCACAAACACTTGGGGAAACAATTTAGCAGTTTCTTAAAACTTGAAACCTACCCAATGGTCTGACCCAGGCTCTGTATTCACTGGAAAAGTGAAAACATATGTCTACACAAAGACTTATACATAAATGTTCACTGCAGCTTCATTTATAATAGCCAAAAACTGAAACCAACTAAATGTCCATCAACAGATGAATGGAAAACAAATTGTCATGTATCTGTACACTGAAGTAACACTCAGCAATAAAATGGAATTAGCTATTGATATGTGAGACAGCCCAGATGAATCTCACAGTAATTATGTTGAGATAAAGAACGAGGCCAAAATAAAAAAGAGAATAAGTACTGCCTGATTCAATTTATATAAAGTTCTAGAAAATGCAAATTACTCTACAGTCACAGATCAATGGTTGTCTTAGGTAGGGGGACAGGGAATGGGACACACAAAGGAAACAGAGGGCACAAAGAAAATTTTGAGGTTGATGAATATGTTATTATGGTGATTGTGGTGGTGGTTTTACATGTATATACATATGTCAAAATTTATCAGCTAATGCTTTATATATGTGCATTTTAATGCATATCAATTATACTTCAGTAAAACTATAATTTAAAGAGAAACTCTATATTCACAGTGTCAGTTAATTATTAGCTTTAAATGCTATATTTGTAGAGAGCATGATAAGGTTTGGACCAAAGAAGACAAATACGTTTTTTGAAGTCCTGTGAAGACAGAAGTCATCAGGTGAAGTGGAATTACAGCTGAAAAATCAGAAAATATGGAAAATGGAAATAAACGATCTTGTAAGAGGAAGGTATGGATAATAGAAGATAGTTGTTGAAAAATATTGGTGAAAGAATAAAGAGGGAACAAAGGGCATGCAGATTTCACCTGTTCGTTCATTAGGGAATTGACTGAAATCCTTAATTTCCTCACCTGAAAATGGAATAATACCTGCACTATACTTTTTGTTAAAGTTAGTTAACATGACTATTTAACATCTCTGTTACATTATAATCAGGAAAAGCACATGTTATCACCATCTAACATGAATGTGCCCTTTATATAAAAACATACATTTATTATTTTATGTACTTGTCTAGTTGTTTATACAGGTCAACCATTATGAATATTTACCTTGTTTAGGGTTATATTTATAAATTAAATTAACTTTAATAATAAAACAGTTTATTTTTGTGAGAGACTATGTGTTTCAAGCCTGCAAAAAATGAATTTTAAATAGTTTCACTAATTCTTGTCCTATTTGTTAACCTTAAAAGTAGTTTCCTTCAATGAAGTGTTAAGAACCTAGAATCACATTTTATCAGTTAGACAGTCACTAGATTATTAAACACATTGCTATCAGAACTATTTTATAAAATATTCAACTACTGCTTCCACTATCTGAGCTTTGCCTCAACATTCATATCCTTCTGATTCTCCTAACCAGTGTATTCCTTATTATGAAGCAAAGGATACAGTCAGTGTGGTTGCATAAATATTCAATAAACAAATAATGTCAATGACATCTTGCACTAAAATAAAATACTGGCATATATGAAATAAGGTGGCAATTACACCTTAATAACAGAAACAAACACTTTACACTTTTATACAAGACAATACAATTCATTCATTCATTCATCAAATATATTTCAGTCACTGTACTAGACACTTGAGATAAATCAGAGGGGTGGGGGGAAGAACAACCTGATTTGAAGTTTATATTTTAATAGACTGAGGCTAACTAAACAAGATAGATAGGCAGATGAGAGATAGGTAGATATAGAGATACAGTATTCTAGAAGGTCATAAATTCTGTAGGGAAAAAAAATTGAACAAGAAAAAGGGAACCAAGGGGGCAAGCAAGGAGTTGGAGGATGAAATTTTGAATAGGATGGTAAGGTAAGCCCCAATGAGAAAATGACAGGTGAGTAAAATCTTGAGGTGAGTGATTCAGTCTTATGGAGATTAGATAGAGTGCAAAGTTTCTAAGCCTCCTGCAGCCTTCACTGAGAGCAAAGAGACCAGATGGCTGGAGAGGAGGGAGTTGGGGAGAATAGTACTTGGAAAAGTCAGAGAGGTTCAGGGCAAGATTGGGTAGAACTTTGTGTGCCATTGGCTTTTTACTCAGTGAAATAGGAGCTGTTAATTATTTTGAAAAAGGAGGATGTGGACTAATTTCCATTTTAAGAAAATGATTTTGGCTGCACTAGACTAAATAGAATTCAAGAGTAGAGGAATGGAAGCAGGAAGTCATGAGGCTATTGTAATAATCCAAATGAGTGGAGAAGTCTGAGACCATAGTGAATGCAATGAGAAGTTGGATTCTGAATACACTTTGGATATAGAGGTGGATAGGATATGGGGAAAGATCGGAATTAAGGATAAATCCACAGGTTATAACCCAAGAGAGTACAGCAGGATAGAGATGTTATTAATTGAGATGTGGATGACTTTGGACGGATCAGGTTTTGGTGGGCAAACATCAAGAAAGCCAACACATAGAGACTTCCATTCTATCAAGTCAGTGCTAAATGCCTTGCACAGGACCAACCGACAGGTATATAAGAGTGAACAAAACATAGTTCCAGCCCCCCTGAGAATTAACAACCAAGTGGGCCAATTAATAAACAGATTGGGCACTCTCCATCTAAAAGGAAATTGTCTATGAGGGGCTAATACCTATCTTCTCTAACATCACCAAATCTTGGAATATGAAAACATAAAGGGTAAAAATGTGAGTTAAGTTTCAAGCAAACTAGATCTCTTGACCCGATCGGCAGCATACTTATGAAACTAATGGAATTCATTACTAATATTAAACAATAAAAAAGTATAACATGAAATTAACATACTAAATTTCCCCAAGTGCTTTATAGCCTTTATTTTATATATTCAAGTATTACTGCAAGCTAACAATATCATTTCCCAAGGTAGGCTGCACACTGAGCTGACACTGACCTCATCTTTGCGATTCAGTGGGAGGGACTCCACTCACAACATCATGGTGGCATATTGGCGACAGGTGGGACTCAGCTACCTCAGGTGCTCCCAGATCTGTGCAAAAGCAGTGAGAGATGCACTGAAGACAGAATTCAAAGCAAATGCCGAGAAGACTTCTAGCAGCAGCATAACAGTTGTAAAAGTCAAAAAGGAATAATCTGCCCTGATTTAACTTGAATACTACATTTTCAGAGTGAAGATGTGTGGGCACATGTTATGGCAGATTGAAAACGATCTCACTTCATGGGGGAAAAAAAATACCTGTCTTTTTCATAGATTGACATTGCCAATAATTTGAAGTAAGGCTCAAAAAATAAATCATTTCCCATATGTTTAAATAAATGTATGATAAAAGAAAACATAATAAATGAAATTAAGACTCTGAGAAAATATTCCTCTTTGATGTTGATCAAGCTTTGCAGCCATATCTGTTTTCTGAAAACCTTAGACTGAATGAACTATGGGTTTGACAACTACTATTTTCTAAAACATAACATTTTTTTATATTATGGAAGAAATCCAAGATTATAATACATAGTTTGGAATGTAAGAAAAACACAAAAGAACTCCAAAACAGGAAAAATCATGTTTAATCTCTTCTTTCAGAGTTAACCTCTGCTAATATTTTGGTGTTTGTCCTAAGGTAACATGTGTAAAAATGCATATTTCCAAGTAAATATAAACACACATACACACATGTTAACAATTATCAATTTCCCTCAGAGATGATTTGGAATAAAAGAAAGATGTATGTTATATACACTACTATGTATAAAATAGGTAACTAATGAGAACCTACTGTATAACACAGGGAACTCTACTCAATGCTCTGTGGTGACCTAAATGGAAAGGAAATCTAAGAAAGAGTGTATATATGTATACGTATAACTGATTCACTTTGCTGCATAGCAGAAACTAACACAACCATACTCCAATAAAAATCAATTAAAAAAAGAAAGATATATGTGTTAGACCACATACTGATTAAAAAAGGTGATTGTTAAGGTAAAAAGAAAATAGACCAATGTTATTTTCAAAAACACATTTTAAAGAAGAGTATATCTCTAAAATTTTTAAAAATGTATAGTCAAAATAATATTCAATCAAATTATATTCACTAGATGAATATTTTATTTTCTTACAAAATTTTGACACACATACTATGCATCAAGTGAAAGAAAACTCAGTGCTCTCTATATATATCTTATTAGGATTGACTTTTTAGATAAGATCTTAAAATGTATACTTTACATTGATAATGTCATTTCTCCTAATTAAAACACTATAGTTAATGTGTGTGTGTGTGTGCATATATGTGTATCCACTTGTTAAGTACTTCTTTCAGTCACTGGTATAATGCTAAGTGAAGAATGATGCAAAATGATATTCATAACAGCAAACATTATATAGAGCTTATGTGCCTAGCTCTCTTCTATATGCTTTCCTATTTATCAACTAATGTGAACCTCACAACACATCAGTGAGCTAAATACGATTGCTACCACCACTTTACTAATGAGAAGAAATGAGTCACAAAGAGATGGAGTGTTTTAGCATAGCTTACCCTATAGTCACAGAGATAGGAAGTGGCACTGGTTTTCACACCCTGGTTATTGGGCTTTAGAATTTGTGTCCTTAACGACTATACTCTGCTGCTTCATATAGTTTCAGCCCATCAATTTCTTTTTTATCACATGAATAGGTATTTTTTAATTATATTGGATAAGTATATATATAATTGCAAATAATCACAATTACTCTCAACTTAAAAAGCCTAATTTTTAGTCTAAATGTTCTCTGAGAACTTTTTTTCAGGCAACTTACATTTACCAATTTCATTTTACAATTATTCATCAGATTTACATTTCTAATTTTTTCATAAGGTCCCAGAAACTTTTCTCAGATTTTAGTACCTCCTGTTATTTTCCAGTATTTATATAACCATGTTTTCCCCCTCAGGCTTGTAAAATAAGTTATTTGTAATTCAGCTTTTCTAGTAGTAGTAGTAGTAGTAGAATTAACAAGTAGTAATTCTAGTAGTAATTAACAAGTAACTGTATTAGCTGATCTGGTTCTATTGTGTTTCTTAAAAGACTGCTATGTGCTTAACATTATACTTGATATTGAAATAAATCAAAGTCATTGATCTTTCCCTGGAAGAATTTACAGTTTGGTTGAAAAATAGATAGCTTACCTTCACAAACAAAAACTGTCTATACCAGCATTTCTCAGCTTCTTTTCATGAAACACAGTGATTTCACCAGGCTGGACATTCCAATGAGTAAATATTGTAGATGATACACAATTCCTAATTCACTCACTAAAACTTTCACATTCATTAAGTTTATATATATGTGTGTGTATATATATATGTATATATATATGTATATATACATAAATGTATAAAGTTCTTCACATATTAGTGAATGAGAGCATTATGAGTACAAAAATAAATTTGAATCTCCCCAAATATTTTTTTTTTCTTCTTAAAGTATATCATTTTTAAGCTTTCCTGATTTTTGTTATTAGTAAGAAGTTACTTGCAACTATTGACATCTTGGTTTAGAATAATATTTTTCATCTCATATAGTCTTTGAGGACCCATATAGTGGTGGAAGTCTTTATTGAGAAGATGGGGTTTGAAGGATGTGTATCATTGGTATTCAACTTTTAAATGACATTATATTTTTACGTTACTATGGACTTTTACTTAAATGAATCATTCTCCTTGAATTCTGTTGTTTGCCTCAGGAGCATTAAAACAACTTGTATTCAGTTTCACCAAGATCCTATACTGAAGTGGTTATATAGTTCTGTATTCAAGATTGTACTGTATTGAATTGAATTAGTGTTTTTATCAACATAGCCTAGAAACAGCTTTAACTCTTCTGATGAGGACAAATACCTCACTGAAAAATATACCGGTGTTTATTTTTGCCACATCCAAATAGCCAAATATACCTCCCCCTCTCTGTTCCCTGTATCTTATCTCTCAGCATCTCCAAAGAGTCTTACTCTCTATTGACAGACAATTATTAACACCAGAAAACAATTTTAAGATAGTTTTCACTAAGAAGCACTCAACTATTTTTTAATAATCTCAACAGTTAAAAAATTTGTGTATCCTAATTAGCACAAGGCTAAATAACACATTTATTTCTTATTATAGAGCAAGCATTTGAAAATTACGATTTCCACAAAACCACCTTTTCTAATAAAATAAAATATTTTACTGTAATATTTTAATATTTCAGCAAATAGTAAGAACATCTAAAGATTTTATGTCTATACCAAATTTTTCTTTAAGCATACTTAGCAGTTTATGTCCAAAAGCAAACCTGAAAAACCAACCAGATAAGGTCTACAGGCTCTTCCTTCTGCAATGATTTAAAATCTGATTATGAAATATTTTATTGGCAGTTACATAAGTGACTAAGGCAGTGTTTCTCGGCTGTTTTGTGTTAATGGGACATTTTCTAATTGTAGAATTTTCAGTGGATTTCTTGAAGGAATTAAAATATTTAAAGAATACTACAGAAGGCAACACTGATTATCACGTAGTACAATCACCACAATCACTGTACAGTAACTGGTGCTGTGTTGTACAGAGCACTTCCCCAGGATGGACTTCAGCTCATGTCCTTATTTGAACTGTCCCTGACCTGCCTGCTCTTTTATGTCCTCAGTGCAGCCATTGAATTTTGATCTTTCTTCCTACAGGAGCTCCGTGTTACATAAGCCTCTTACTTCTCATCCCCAATCAGTTATATCCTTCTGATGGCTGACTTATACCCATAGTATCTTTTTACTTTCAGTTGTTGTATAAGTGCATTTTAAACGTTGATCAATTTTGACAACATATTCACTAAATATTGTGACTTTTGAACTAAGATATAACCTAAGGAATACACTGCTTTATTAAACAGAGCTCTGTGGACAGTTACAGTTCACTCTATAAACATATCCAAAGTCTAAATGTAATGGGAATGTCACTCATAGATCTATTTTCTGATACCCTAATTAACTTTATTTTTTACCCAGTTTAAGTTTTTCAGTGTTGAAAGCTAATGACCAGATGACAGATTATTTCATGGCTAATACTTCCATAAATTTGTAAACTTGTGATATAAAGATTTGGATTCTAATTTACTAGAAAATAAGTCTTTGATCTTGGTGCTATTCTGGGCAGGGCTCCAGCCTTAAAATTTATGTAAGCCTCTATAAATGATTTGAGGATAATAAAACACAGTTTCAAATTTTCATGAGAGTCATAGGAAACCAACAAGAACAAAAGGTTTCTGTAATTCTTAATCATCCTCCTTATAAGATTATATCCAAAATCAATATTGTCTTTTCATTATTAATGCAGAATATATATTTTAAAAATAATGAAGTAGTGCAGTTTTATTTCTCAGTAGTCCCAGTCTCTTTACTTCATGTTTTTATTGGCAGTGGGTAACATAATAGCTTCAATTATATCTGGGGCAGTTAGAAATCGTACCACAATTTTAGGTTAATGTTTTTTAATTCACCTCAATAAATAGTTTTTAAGTGTCTCTCACATAAAATCTAGGTATAAAATATTACATAGAATAAAATGGTGAAAAAAAAACCTTTCTTCTATAGGACCTAGCAGTATTATGTGGGCTTTAGACCTAAATGATAAAGCAAAGTTAGAATGCATGCTATTTATATTTATAGCTAAATTTCACATGATTGATTTAAAAGTAAACTTCTTATATGTCAATCATGATTATATGAGGATAATATCAATTGTGATTGTATCAGCAATGACTTATGAAGGTAAATCTCTCATATTACCAGAAGATAATATTAAGTCTTCCTGAGACAAGCAGGGATACCTTCATGAAGGTGGAATAATTTATGGTAGACATGGAAAAAGGATTTCCAATTATAGAAGCAAGAACAAAAGGAGTAGAAGTGGGAAAGTATAGGGCATCTTATAAACTAAGTAGTTCACTTTTACTAGAGATGATAATACATGCAGTGCAGAAAAAGAGACTTTACCATTATGTGAAAGAAGTATTATTCCCATTCTTGAATTTAAATTTGGAAACAAAAATTGATATTTAATTCCACAAACAATGGAAATCTGATTAGGTTTGAAAAAGAGCATGGTAGTGTTACAGTTGTAGTAAGAAACATAATTAGCCCAGTATTAATAAATATGCATTTCTAGAGTAAGGAGTTATAGCTGTTCAGATCTGCCAAGAGATTATTTTAATGATCCAGAAGAGAATTAATGAAGGCTTGAACTAGTCTGGTGTCAGTAAGATTGGAAAGAAAGAAATGGCTTTTTGTACAAATGGAAATGATAGAATCTAAAGACAAGTACCTAAATGCTGTGAAGATTTAAAGATAACCCTGAGGCACTTGTAATGTGTAGCTGAGAGAATTCTGCTAATATTACAGAACCGAGGAAGTCGGGACCAGGAGCAGGTTGTGGGAAGAAGATGGGATGAATTTATTTGAAGGGCTGACAAGGTATCCAGGTAGAGTTACAGAGAAAACTTTTGGAAATGCAGATCTGAAGCTCTAGAGAGAGGTGGCTAGCAGTTAGAATCAGGAGTCATCTCAGCAATGGTCCTGTTCAATCTATACCAACCTACTTACTTCCAAGCCTTGATTCAGTATTTCATAAAATTTTTTCACTCAAACATTTATTACAGAGTTGTTCACACACTTTCCTCATAGGATTTTTTTTTTCCTCATAGGATTTTTAACTGCTATTTAAAATGGAAATTACATAATCTCTCTTAGTTCTGTGAATATTGTAATATCTTTGTTTGTGATCTTAAAATAGAGAAAATACGACCCTTTTCTCAAATCACTGGGAGCTTTGGTGATTATGTGATTCTTAGGAACATGTTCTGTGCTCCGGTCCTCAGCCCCTAGCAGAGGTAGTTGGTTCTGAGTAGGCTATTTAATGTATTTCCTAATTTGTCAAATGTAAGTGGTAACCTCTACCTTGCTTACCTCATAAATGTGCATTATTATAAATGAGACAAGATGAAAGCGTTACACAAATGTAAAGGGTGATTATTATGTTCTCTCTCCACCTCTATCTTGCATCCCCACATGAAAAATTCAGCCAACTGGATGGCAGTGACATTATATGCCTCCTGCTAGGCCTCACACAGGCTATGCTCAGGGTTCAGTAGATTAGGACATAGACATGATGGGTAGGTAGGAGACATGATATTATTGGGCTTGTGGGCTTGGGCTGTGAGACTGGGCAAAGGAACAGTCACATGCACCTCATTTTACTCCTCGATAAAACTGAGATGATGATAGAACCTCTTCGTTAGGTGTTGCGACTTCTAAGTGCTCAGAAAGGTTACCTATAGACTATTATTGTAATGGGTTCAAATTTGCAGTCCCAAAGTTGAATTTGCAAAAATGTAGTATTTATTTCCTTAAAAAATTAAAGTTAACATAACTCTGCAGCCTTTAAGCAAGCTATTGGCAAATTTCTTATCAGTTCAAGGTAACAGTCACATCTGGTTTTAAAATGAATTCAGTTCAGAATTTTGACTCAGTTAAAGTTTTTACACCTGTTGCTTTTGCAGTTGTTCATCTCTGATGCTGAATTATAGTCCAGGAATCAGGTCAGGGGTGTCTGGTCCACATGCCCACATGTTGTCCTCTTTTCTTGCTGTTTTCCACTGTTGTATAACATGTTAATCTCATACCCATCATTGTGCACTGGCATCTGCTGCTGACACCCATGATCCTTGTGGCCTCCAGTTAAGAAGTTCACATAGTGTGTCTTCATTATACCCACCTTTATTTCTGGCTAAGTTATGTAACAGTAACAGATAATACCCAAGTCACAATAACTTATAACAACAAAGATTTATTTCTTCTTTGGGTTGCATATTCATTGAAGGTCATAGAAGTTCCACTCAGTGTCAGTCTTTATTACAGGATAGTCTGAAGGAGTGGCTCCTATCAAGGACTTAGTTGATCTTGTAGTAGAGAGATCGTGGAGCCACATAATGGATCATGAAGATTCTGCCAGAAAGTGCTCATATTACTTCCATTTACATCTCATTGACCAGAGGAAGTCACAGGACCAAGTCTGATTTCAATGGTTGCAGAACTACAATGTTCTACCAAGGAGGAACAGTAAATATTTTTAAATAATGGAATCTATCCCAACACACAGGCTTCTTTGGGGCCCCCAGGTCACTCTCTGGCATATCCATTTCCCTCTCAGGCAGCCACATGCACTTTCCACAATTATCTCTATACCAAGGAGAGGTGAGCAGAACACTAAGTCTGCCCTCAGTTACATCAGCCTGGATACACCAGAGTGCAGACTTCCAGCTCTGGGAGGAGATACACAGCAACCTAATGTCAGATATACAAATACTCTTAAAGCTCAGTTTCTAATACAGTTCTGAACATAGTAAATACTCTGACAGACCTCCTCCTAACATTTGCAAGCCCTGAGGCAAGAATACACATGGAGGCTCCCATATCATATGTCTAAGTATTTAAAAGTTATGACATGTTATGAAACTATTGTATAAAATATGCTCTAGCATTCCATCTTGACAAACAAATCTTTATTAAACCTGGGAAGGCTAGTTCCTCATCAGAACGTGACAGAGTAGAATGAATCTGCCCAATCCCAGGATCCAGGCCCACTTTTTCTTTTCACCTCCAGCTGTCTGTCACACTCAAAGAGACCTTACACCCATACATCAGGATATTCCAGCCAGCCATTCCATGTTTATCTACATCCTCAATATCTAGGGTGGAATTCACCAGCAATCACTTGTTCTGCCTTTAGGAAGGCAGACTTTGGAAGAAGACTCACACAGGCCTTGGAAACAATCTCAGTGACATTTGGGCTGGAAATTTAGGGACCCCAGAATGTGTAGAATGATCTAGAAGGGAGTACATGGGTTACGGATGAGCACATACCTTTGGAACCTAGGACCTCTCACCTACGGGGAGGAACATAGCCAGATGAGGGCCAAAGTGGGGCCCTTTAAATACATGGCATGGGATTGGGTACCCTCTCTATCTCTCTCTCATTATGCTAAGTCAAAATAAACTTTAGAATGTATAAGCATAAATTACATCTATAACAAAGTGTATTTTCACATATTTATGTATGTCAGTAATAGAATCTAATCATTAAAAAGATTCTAACAGATCATGTTTTAAGGCTATCTGCTCTTCTCATTTTTGTTAAGCTGCAGGTGCTGATTCCAGTATAATCAACCTCACCTAATTTCTGAGCAAAACTGATCCAGTCAAGGATCATTTAAACAACCCTGTCCATTTTACAAAATACCTATTTCTTTTAGAAAAGAATGCCCTAAAATTTTCTTGTAAGTAATTGTCTTCTTTAATATTTTTAAAAGACAGCATTCTTTCCAGAATGTATATTCTTTTAAGACCTCTATATCTACTATGTAAAGTAACAGGTATTTGTCTTTACAATAACACAAATTCTGACTTTTGTCCAAGAACATACTAATTTATCAGCAGGATGTCTATGTCAGTGTTATGGATCACTAGAAACTTGTCTGCCTTCCTTGGCATGATCCCTTTTCTGTGAGAAAGGAGATGCCTTTCGTACACAGTTGGCCAAAATTCAAGAGCCACGCCAATGGTCAGACAAATAGGTTTTGCTGTAGATGAAATTAAATAAGACTCCAACTGTGGCCTCACTAATACCCAAACTTCGAGTTTTCTGCTTCCAGTATGATCATTACATACAATTGGCTTAAATGAATCAGTGGCGTTTATGATGAGGCTGGTAAGTCTTTCTTAGAAAAACACAGAGTGAAAACTCTTCACAAATGTGAGTTATAATTCTGCGTGGGTATAAGAATACCCTTTTTTTTCAGCTTGTCACTCTCTACAAAGGCAGTGTTTTAAAAAATTGCCCATTTGTTTTATTGTATGTGTATTTAATTTTTTTGATTCTCAAATGGGGAAAACATGCAACAGAAATTCTTACATGTAACCAAGCTGAAACAAGAAAGACAATTACTTTTCCCTAATGAAATGTTCTATTTCCTTAGTTTGCTGTTTCATTAATTTCTCAACTCATTTTATGCTGAGCTAGATTTCAGTAGTTTTCCCTGAACACAACTTGAACAAAAGATGTTTAGATTAATTCAAAAAAATTATTGTGTATCTATGGTGTGAGAGGCACTTTCCTATGAGCTGGGTAATGGTAAAAGACAACCCAGATTTGTACTGTCATGGAGCATTTATTTTAGACCTGGAGTGAGGACAGATTAAAACAGGCAAAAAAAAAATAAAAAAATAAGAATTAAAATAGTGATAATTATGACAAAAAATATAGAAATGTTTCTGTGACAGAGAATGATTAGGGGGAATATAACATGTAGAGAGCTCTTTCTGAAGAGATAAGATTTGAACTGAGAACTTCTTTATGAGAAAGACGAAATAATGACTGTGAACATTTGGAGGAAAACTCAGCTACAAGTAACCATCAAAGACAACAGTCCATATAAAGGACCAGTTTGGTGTGTCTCAGGATTGGAAAGAAGTCATTGTAATGGGAGCTTAATGAACAAAGGAAAGAGTAATAGAAATTGAGGAAGGCCCAATATCCAGGGGTCAAATTAATTTCAGTATCCTAGAGTATTATAAGGTCAGTTCTGTTTTATTTTTAGTAGGGAGTCACTGGAAGGTTTTCAGCTAAAAAGTAATGTGATATAACATATAATTTTAGGAGATTACTTTGGTTGTTGATTGTAGAAGGTGTCAATATTTTGGGTCAGGGTATGAAGTAGTGGATGATAGGGTAGAAAAGAGTGAAAGCAGGGAATCAATTAAGAGACCATAATAGTTTACAGCCTGGATCACTGACTTTAGACATTTCCATATAGAAAAAATATGACATCATCTAAACTCTTTGGCCACTCACTCTTCTTCTTAGCCGTTCACAATTTGTATCTCCCTTATTTCTTTGTCTCTCTTCCCCTTTATCTAAGATATGAAGTCACTTATACTTCCCGCAAACATTCAGAGCTCCACTTCTGACCCCCTATGTAGAGGAATGTGCAGAATTCTCCTCTGGTGAAGATACCATGGCATGTAGTCATTGCACTCAGAGTTACCAGACCCTGATATCCAGATGAATGATATTCATAAGCATATCTATGATCCCATAATTTTAGATAATAGGCAGAAGTATTTTGTTTTGTCTCTTTCTGGCTTAGTTATTATAAGTTCTTAAACTGTTAGTGATGAGAACTTCATAAATGTGGAAATTCTTTCAAGCTATGAAAAAGCAAAAAATCTATTTTTTTCTGATTTTTTTTCCCCAAGTTATTGGATGCTGGTAGCTGAGCAACATTAAGAGGATTAGAAACATGCATGGTCTTCTATTTAGTTTTCTGTCCTTATCATACATGTCTAGTCTAATTTCTGGAACATCACTTTTGTTGTCAGTTATTAATCTTTCTGAGGTGGAACACTTAGTGGTTTTGGTTCAGTCAGTCACTTCCCTGGTATTAAAATGCTCTCTAAATGCAGTGACTCATGTGTGTTCTTTAAGTTCATTTCTGGCTTGGTGTTTCAGTCTCCCCCTTTGGAGGAGCCGTGGTGGGGGCCAAATCCATAGAACTGCTTATGAAAAAGTTTCTGGATTTAGTGGATAGAGGGAAATATTTCCCATTGCTGGGAAATGTTGAGTGATTTCCACAATTCCTTTTTTCCAAAATATCATTATTGTGATTTCTGTGCTTTCAAAGGATGGGTGTTCACAACAGAAATGAGGTTGTGGTTTAGACTGAAAAGAACCATAAATAGGAAAAATATTACCATGTTTTCCAACAGATGCTCTCTCTGGCTCAAAGCTTGAGTCTATCAAATTATTGAAAGGAACATTTGTAACATCATGCCTCAGTGAGGGATAGAATCAAAAAACTCAGGTATCTTTATGAAATATTCCATGTATTTAGAATTAACTACTACATTTGGGTGAGCCAAAAATTTAAAAGATGTGTTGCTAAAGTTTAAAAGATGTGCTGTGATTTGCTTGGGCAACTGTCATAGCAGTCTTCTTCTTATCTTAAGACAGCCACCTTATTCTTAAGACTGAGTCCAAATAACCAAGCATTCACTTTATCTTCTTTAGAAGGTACCACCTTTGTTTTAAATTTAGCCACAGGTAATTCAGTTCATGTCAGTTTATGTAAACTTTGCACATTTAATGTTTAGCAGCCCACATCATCGTTGTTGCTACATGTTTCTTGACCAAATTTTAGGTATAGAAGAAAGTGATTTATTATTTCTGTGGCTGAATATGTAGAATTCAATGCAAATATTGTAATGGAAAAATTGTGGACTATTTCCTGTATTAATGAAGTCATTTTCCATATTCTAAGCCAATTAATGGGGAAAATCCTAGACGCTGACTGTGGACTTGGGATCAATTTGCTTCTAGCAACCATTACTTCTACTTCAGTCCATGTCTTACCACAGAGGGCCTTAAAGCAAGAAAATCAGTGTCTGTAACTTACCAAATTCAAGTTCTTTTGAAACAATGAGCCAGGATAGCTAGGATTGTGCAGTGGTAACAAAAAACTAAAATCTCAGTGTCTCCAAGCAAGATAAGCTTCATTCTTGCTAATGCTGTATGTCCACTGAAAGCAGGCAAGGGGTATCCTGCTCGTTAATCATTATGGGATCAGACTGAATGAGAAGCCACCATTTCCCTCGCTGCCAGTTCCTGAGCTAACGGGAAAAGAGCCTTGCAAGGGGCAATTAAAGTGTTCTAGCTCAGAAATGACACACTCACAACTTATTGGTCAGAAGGAATCACATGGCCCTAAAGGGCAGGGAGGGAGGGTTTGTGCCAGGTGCAGGAAATACAATTCTACAAGTCTCCTAAAGGAAGAGGAATCAGAAATGTGTTGATAAACATCAGAATGGTTACCATCACTTCACAACTGGCCTTCCTTAAGTTTTTTTATGGACTGCTCCATTGAGCTTCCGATATCTTGTTTCTTCTAGCAACTCAGCCTGAGGAATCAGTCCTTGAGGGAAGGTTAGAAGACAAAAGGCCGCTGAGCTGAGGAAGGAGAGGGAAAGCAGCACATTGCATTTCTGCCTTTGACTCTGATTAGTTAGAAGACAAGCTGGTGCTGGTATTAGTCTCCTTGCGGACACTTGCACAACAGCAACTCTATGAACTGACTTGCCCCAGCATATATCCTAATTCCAGGAGAGTCCAAGCATTTAGTTTCGCCATGTCTCTAAGATTTCCTGAACTGCATTTATCTGGCACTTTCCTGGTATCCTTGGACTTCTGTTTCTTCATGAAATACTTCCACACCAGGAATCCAAAACTATTCATAATCATTCATTTAGAAGGTGGGGCACATTGAAAAAACATTTCTGAGTTGTGCCTTGGCTTTGCTCAAGGGAATCCAACTGGCCCACTCCCAAGCATTCTGTTAGCTTCCTCAGATTTCACCAAAAAATATTAACCATAATCTCAGCTTCACTGTCTATCAGGCAGATATGTCTACCTTCAACTGGTAACGGTGAGCTGGACAGGGCAGGCACTCACCAGGAATATAGGCTTGAGCTCACTGCTTCTTAAAGTTATCAAGCACCCAGCTAAGTCTTTTTTCTTCTGACTTCCCTTCTTTACCAGCTTTTCTGAGATGTGAAATTTACATACAATAAATGTACATATTGAAAATGTACAATCTGATGTAACTTGACTTACATCAACACTGGTAAAACCATGAGTGCAATCACAGAATGAACGTATCCATCATCCCCAAAAGTTTCCTGGTGCCCCTTTTTCATCCCTCCCTCTGGCTCTCCCCTCTCCCATCCTCAGACAATGAATGATTTCTGTCACTATAGATTTGTTCACATTGTCTAGAATTTTACATAAAGAGAAACAAAAGTATGTACATTTTTTTGTCTGACTTCTTTCACTAAGCATAATTATTTTGAGATTTATCCATGTTATTGTGTGTATCAGTGGTTGATTCCTTTTTATTGCTGAATAGTATTCCATTAATTGAATACATCCTATGTACACATATATATACATATACACATATGCAATCACCTGTTGATGAACATGTGAATTGTTTCCAGTTTTTTATATTACTAATAAATCTTCTATGGATTTTGGGTACAAGTCTTTGTATGAACACATTTTCATTGATTTTGTATAAATACCTACAATTGGAATGACTAGATCATATGGTGGGTATATACTTAACTCTTTAAGAAACTGCAAAACTGTTTTCCAAAGTGGTTTTACTATATCATAGTCTCAAAAGCACTGTATGGGAGTTCTACTTTCTGTACTTTCTCACTAAACGCTTGACATTGTTAGATTCCATTTTAATATGTTTTCTGATATTTCCATGTGGATTTTCTTTCCATTTACCTAATGACTAATGATGTTGAATATCTGGTCGTATGCCTATTTGCTATCTATATATTATTTTTGGTGAAGTATCTGTCCAAGTCTTTTGCCCTTTTTTATTTGAATGTTTTGTTTTCTTATTATTGAAAGATGGTTTTAAATGTTTTATTGTTGAAATAATTACAAATTTAAACAAACTTTAAAGAAATATACAAAGACATGGTTATTCTCAACCATTTGAGAGTAATTTGTCATCCTGATGTCCCATCACCTACTACTATGTTCTCTTTACTTCCCTCATTTCCTACAAACATGATATTATCCTATGCATCCACAATACCACCATCAAATCAAGAAATTAATATTTATACATTATTACGATTTAATAGTCAGACCCAGTCAACTTTTGCCAATTGTTCCAATAATGACTTATAAAGCCTTATAAAAATCCAGTTCAGAATCTATGTTGCAAATAATTGTCATTTCTCTTTACTCTCCTTCATTCAGCAACATTTCTTCACTCTTTCTTAGACTTTTAGGACCTTGACACTCTTAGAGATTACAGATCTGTTATTTTGTAGAATGCCCTTCAATTTAGGCCTAAATTCTGGTTATGAATTTTGACAGGAATATCTGAATATGATGAATTCTTTACATCAAATATTACTTTTTAAAAAAACATCTTTATTGAGGTATAATTGACAAGCAATAAACTGTTCATATTTAAAGTATACAATTTGATAAGATTTGACCTATGTATACACCATTACCACAATCAAGATAAACATATCTGTAACTTTCCCAAAAGAATCCTGAAGCCTTTTGTCATGCTTTATTCTAACCTTCCTCTCCCATCCCCAGACAACAAGTGATTTGCTTTCTGTCACTGTAAATTAGTTTGTATTTTCATTGTATATAAATGGAATCATACAGTATGCATTATTTTTGCCTGGCTTCTTTCACTTGGCATAATTATTTTGAGATTCATCCACGTTGTAGCATGTATCAATATTTATTCCTTTTTTATTTTTAAGGAGTATTCTATTGCATGGTATACCACAGTTGTTGACACTATTGATGGACATTTGGATTGTTTCTATTTTTTGACTATTACAAATAAAGCTGCTGTGAACATTCATGCACATGTCTTTGTGTGGACATATGCTTTTATTTCACTTGAGAAAATACTTTGGCACAAGATAACTGAATCATATGGTAGGTGTACTCTTTAATAAATTCCCCAATATTTTTCCAAAGTGGTTGTGCCATTTTTCATTCACTAGCATTGGATGAGATGTTCAGTTTGTTCATTTCCTCACCAGAACTTAGTAGGGTCAGACTTTTTAATTTTATCCATTCTAAACAGTGTGTAGTGATATCTTATTGTGGTTTCAGTTTGCAATTCACTAGTGACTAATAATGTTGAGAGTTTTTCACACGCTTGTCATCTGTATATCATGAGCTCTTAACAAATCACTCAAAATATGCTTGTTAGCAAAATTTCAATGCTCCTTTCATAATGAAAATCTATAGTTCTGTGTCATAATACCCTATCTTTTGGGGGATGGGTGGGTTAAGATGTCTGTATTTCTGTATTTCAAACCATCAGTACTTGTCTCTCTACTGAATGGTTGAAAAGCTGGAACACCATTCTGTTTGATTCCTTCAAAAGTATAGTTATTCAAACATAGGAAACCTTGAACATTTCCCTCAAAGTATTTTGTATGGTGGTTACATCTTGTTTCTGTTTGTTTACCTTGGTCCTCAGAGATTACTGATTGGAAGCAGCTATGTTTCTCAGACACACAGAAGTAATAACAACATTTCACATGTACTTTGTTGGCTTTCTTTCTCAAACAGTGTGTTTTTTTTTAGTCAGGGATTTTTAACTTCTGCAGAGATATTAAATTTCATGCTAGGTGCAAAGAAATGATTCTAGAAATAAAATATCTAATTAATGTTATATGTACTTTGGGATACAAATAATAGCATCTTAAATATGAACTTCCCGTTTCCTTTCTCTCCCTTGCACACAGCTCAACTACAATCCCAGTCACCCCTTGGAGTTAGGCGTGGTCATGTCTGATCAACTGAATAGGAAGAAACATAACATGTGCCACTTCTAGATCTGGCTCATAAAAACCCATCCCATGAGATCCTCAGCATTCTTTCACCTTCTGGAAGATCTTGTGACAAATATTGAAGATGGTAGCTCAACAAGATGGAATATTGGATACTGGAATCACCATTTGGAGGAGAACCACATATGCACCAGGAACACTATTTTGGTAGATTAGGCAAATAATGTCCATTGTTTTAAGACACTGAAATTTCGGAATGTGCCTGTTACAGCAACTAGCATTGCTCTTAATAATACAGATGTCATTAGGGTCAGAAAGATATGCCAATAATATTTCTACATTTTTCTACTGATGTTCTTCCTCCTTGTCTGGACTTCAGCTTCTAGCCCTTGATGGAATACTGAAGCCCACTGAGACAACAGTGCTTGGAGTTTAATTGAAAAGCATGACTACTGTGCAACAGTCCTTTTAATCAAGATGTTAAAAGGAAACTTTATTAAACTGTGATTGAATATATAAAATTAAGATGTAATGCATTTTAAATATATTAATTCAAATTATAAAATATTAAATTAAGACTTAATATATTAAATTAAACACAGATTAAACTAGATTGAAAAAAATACTTTTAAAAATCTCAAATACACCAGAGGAATTACTAACCATTTTATTTAAAACTAAAATTCTATCAAGTTCCAGAGCAATAAAATGAGACTATTGACGGGAACCTAGCACATTGGGTGTACAGCAGTTGTTCCACTAGGTAAATGAGATTATTAAAAGACCGAAGTGGAAATTTTGTTCTGGTTTAAACAGTGTGAGAATAAGAGCAATATGTAACAACATGTTGAATCCACCAGATCCCAGGAGATCCCAGTAGCAGTGCCAACACTGATGGTAAGCACATGGCTCATCTATTTAGAGCTATTATCTTTTCCCACGCCCAACATAAAAGCTTCTTGAAAGTGATTTTGTTGTTTGCACTTATATATTTTCATGAGACAGTCTGGCTCTCTACTGATATTGACCCCTGGGTCTAGTGAGAGACTTTTCACAGGGAAAAAAAAAATATAGAAAGGACAAAATATCTTCAACCAAAAAAGTGTCAACTGAAAAAAAAAAAAAAAAAACAAATGACTTAAGATCCCATTTTTCATGTTTAATCCTGAGGATAAATGAATGCAAACGTATCTTTGTATTGAACTTAATAAGTGCCAGTACAAAACCCTTCAAATAAACGTTGCCTCATACAATTTTTATAATGGTCCTGTAAGAAGAGTGTTATTTTTCCAATTATACAGATGTGGAAATTACATACCAGGGAGGATAAGACATTTTCCAGGGATGAAACAGCTAGAAAGCAATGTAACCAGACTCAAGATTTTATCTGTCGTACTCCAAATCCCATGCTCTTTCCATTACTGCAACTCTGTGTGTGTGTATGTCTATGCTGGATGACAACAGTGATCTCTATTTACGGCTAAATTATTGTACATCCATGAATGAAATCAGTCAGTTTCTCAGACGACAAGTCACTATGCATAATCATAAGGAATTAAGTGAAAGTACAGATGATAATAATAATAAATAATTATAGCAGCTGCTATTAAGCACTTAATGATGTGAGACACAATGATAAATACTTTGCTTGCAATAGCTCCTTTGATTATCTGAACAACTTGTGAAATAAGCACTATCACTACCTCCATTTTATAGGTCAGAAGCCTGAGACTTAGCTTAAGAAACATCCCCAAGGCCACAGAGGTTTTAAGTCACAAGGCTGGATTCAAACTCAGAGTTGCCTGCACCTCCCTCCACCTAGAAAGCAATCTCCATCGACTCTCTGTTGGGATATTTAGAGGGATTGAGATGAGAGAACTGTGGACCACCTTGGTTTCTACTCTAAACCACCTCAGGTGGCTCTTTTCCAAGTCTTAGAACCTATAAGCAACAATAGGCTGATGCCCATTGGGGGTCATTAACCAGGCTGACATGAGGTTTTTGTCTTAATATCGAAATAAGCAATGAAAACATTGCTGGGTGACGTTACAAGTACCAGACAGGTGAATCAAGTCTGTTTTTATTTAATATCTTTGTTTTTGGCCGTGCCTCGTGACTTGCAGGTCTCAGTTCCCCAACCAGGGATCGAGCCCGGGCCCAAGTCAGTGACAGTGCCGAGTCCTATAACCACTGGACCTCCAGGGAACCACAATTTAATATCTCTACTTAATTCCTTTCACTCTTCAACCAATTGTAATCTGACTTCAGTCTTTTCCGCTCCACCAAAGCTTACCAATGACAACTAATTATTAAATTCCAATGGCCTCGTTTTAGACCTCATTGCTTTTGGCTATATTGAGCAAGTCAACCATCCTATACTCCTCAATATTCTTTCCTGAATTGACTTCTATAACATTCATTTTTCTGATTTTCTTCCTACCTCTCAAATTGTTCCATTTAACTTTTTTCATCCTTTTCATTTCTATCTCAACCTGACTGCTAAATTTCAATTCTTCTGCATTTGGTTATTGCCCTGAGCTGTTCCATCTCCTACCATGGGTGTCATCTGTAATACTAAAGACACCATTTTTTTTTCCTCTGGTGTGTCTTATTTCAGTCAAAAGTGTAACCTTCTAGATAGTTTTTTGTGAGAGCTCATCCACACTCATGCTTCCAAATCTATATCCAGATAATATATCTATCCTAAGAGACAGATTTCTAGCTCTCTATATCTCAGTATATCTGGATATCTATAACAAGATATCAAATGCAATGTGCTGCAAACTGAACTTATGCTATGTGGTAGTTAAGAATGTGCCTTCTAGAGCGTGATTCTTCCACTTACTAGCTGTGACTTTGGGCAAGTTATTTAATGGCCCATGTTTCATATTCTTACTCAATAAAGTAGAGATGATTATATTACCTTCCCCATAGTGTGACATGACTAATCCTAGTCCAGCCAGGTCTTTTTTCTTTAGTTTTTCTGAATTTGCTGAATCCCAGCCATGTCCCATGACATCATGTTTCTGAAAGTTCACTATTCTGGATCAGAATTGAGAGACTCATTGCCAAAATTTCACCATGTCTATCTGCACATTATCAAATATTGATCTTAGGTATGAAGCCCTATCAGTTGAATTTTTCTGGCACCATTAAGTACTTTTCCTAATTTGTTACACAAGATATCCATAAAATGTTAAAATTTAAGGAAGTTTAATGTTTTGGTGCATGTGCAACAAAATGTCTGCTATAGCTGCCTGTTACCTGAGAACGGCTTCACTCTGTGCTGTAATGCACCTGTGAAAGAATATAACCTCTGGATTATGAAGAACAATCTTCCTATTTTCCTGAAGAAGACCAAGTTTAAACAAGTTCAAAGTGCTACACACACACACACACACACACACACACAGACTTTCCTCTAGTCAGGGTAAGTCAGTGAGTGAGTCATTGAGTTTATGCTATTTTACGGGACTAGCAAAGTTGCTACCCACCCAAATGTGTAATTTAACCATTTCATGCTTAATAAAGTGAGCCTATATTTGTACTGATCATTCACTGCACTTATACTACTTCTTTGTTCATTTGATACTTCCCTGTTCATACTTCAAAATCCTTTCCAATATCTCCATTTTAATAGTGCCTCTCCTGATCCACTCCTCACAATTATAGCAATTTGTATATAATAATAATAAAAATATATTCCATAATAACATCAAGTCCTGTGTGCCTAGTGAGGACCAAATCCTTACGACAAGCTTATTAGGTAGGATCTATGTTTTACAGATGAGGAAATAGGCATTCAGTGAAACTGAGTAACTTGTGCAAAGCATACAGTTACATGCACAGAACTAAAATTTAAACCCAGTCTCTCTGCGTTAGCTCACACATCCTCTTTCACTGCCATTCTTCCCACACGTTCTAATAAGTATTTCTCTCCTTGTCTATTTCACCTAATATTATGTAACCCCAATACCAGGCATCATTTTTTAAATTTCCATTTTTCCAACACAGTATCTGTTATATAAAAAGAGTTTTAAAAATATTTATTGAATGAATGAGTCAACCAAATAGTAATCAAATGTCGCATTTGTATTGAGCATATTTTGACAGTAAAGAATTAATGCCAAGAAAATGTGCTCTCAATTCCTAGTAGCTTACACTCTTCCAATTTAGTAGCAATATGGACCAGTGTAAAGTCACAGGAATAGATATTGGTACGTTCAAATTTGTAATTCTGACTTTGCTAATACCAGGATTGAGAAAGTCATGCAATTTCCTGTTGCATGACTTCATGGCTTCTCGAAAGACAAAAGGTTACACTATGTAATCAAAAAGCCAAGTTCCCACTCTAACAATCTATACTGCCCTCTAGAAAGTCACTCTTTGATTGCAATACACAGTACATATGTGTAAATCACTGACATTTAGCAAAAAATGACTTAAAGGCTTAAACAGATTCCACTTCAGGAAGCACAGGTTTATGAATCTGTAAAAATTTTTGAATGATTATGAGTAGCAGAAGGGATGATCTAGGCATTTTACTTCTGTTATTTTATTTCATCTTGAACCCTGAGCTTCAATATCCTCTCTTTATAATGGAGATTATGTGAAGATGTAAAAAAGTCCTGAGCAGGAATGGACACATAGTAGGTACTAGGAAAATGTCATTTTATTTTCCCTTTCTGCCTCTAACCGTTTCTCTTCCCACCTATGTCTTTAATGTCTTTCTTGTTCATCTAGTCCATTACACACAGAACTGATCTTCAAAACACATTTACATTTAATAGAGCGCCAGAAGTGATCAATCAAAACAGGTCTCTGCTTCATTATCAGGGTGCTCTAACCATCTGCAGGACCTAGACAGGTGTGTTCTGGTGGATTATTAAGGCTGGTCCAGATTATTTGATTCTCACAGTCAGAAGTGCAGCAACATGCATTATTCAATTTGGGTTTGTCTAAAAATTCACTGGAAACACCAATTTCAACTTTTAGCATTATCCTGTACTTGATACATTCCTCAACACCAACTTTTAACATATTATTTCCTTTTAAAAATGAGAAGTAAACAGGAAAAATTGCTTCTTCAATGCAACCATGATGAACTAGTGAAACTTTCATCAAGTGCTTATATTGAACAAGGCATTATAAAATTCACTGCTAGAAAATATGAAAACAAGTGGAGAAAAAGAACCCTCAGAATCAGTAGTTTGATTCTACTGTAGTAAAATAAGAAATGTTAGCATCTACAAATTAGGATTGAAAGGTAATTTCATGAAATGAAATAGCTGTTAATGGTTCCCAATAACTTTAAGTACAGATTATCCAAATTTTGACTAATATCTCCAAGATTTGAAGTAAGACTTAAGTTCTTAAGATAATTTTTTTTTTAGCTACAACATTGTCAAGTAGGTTCTTAAACAGTGTAGATTATAATCCTCTTGATTGGTTGGAGATTGTATGTATTTGGCTCCTTAGATTTTAGTGTCATCCCACAAGATATTGTTTCAAAATATTTAGACCAATTTGTCCAGGATATTTTTGTCCTGCTTCTCCATCCAATAATGTAAAAACTAAGAGTATAGTTAAAGAACTCACCCAAAGTCCATTTCTGATTAAAACTCGAAGACATTTCACATTTCTTGAGTAAAGAAATGATAGGGAAAATTAGTCACTAGTTGATCATAACTTGGCAGAAAATTGCTAAGTATACCAAAACTATATAAGAACAGAGAAAAAAATCTTATTAATGAAATGTCACAAAATATCATGGTTCATTGTCCTAACTTCCTCATGCATACTGAACTGTAGGTTTTTACATAAATGATTTCTTTTATGCACACATTTTTAAAAAAATACCAAAAATCTTAATCAACAAATTCACTAAATACAATTAACAACTATTGAAAAAGTAATTTTAAAATATATAAACTCCTTACTTGAAGATTACAATGTACAAAATATCTAAATTCAACCAAATTAATTACTATGTAACAGATTTAAGCTTTAATTTTAATTCTTGAATTTACTGAACTCAAGAAAGTTTTTAGCAACCTGTTTATGTGTTATGTATGTTGTAATTAAAGCTGTAAATGTATTCATAAGCACATTTATAAAAATTATAATGGCATGTGTTTAGAATTTTTCATTTTGTTAATCTTAAAGTTGCAAAAAGTAAATAACTCTTGAAAGTGCAGTGTCTTTATATTTTAATTTTATCTTTCATTTCCTTGTATTTACGTAAGGATTTTTTTGGTTAAGTGATATCAAGATTTTTTTATTGCACAAGTTTCCATATGGGTGAGACCTTCTTAACTCCCTAAGTTTAGATGTCATACACTTACTTAAACTATTAGATTTCTGATGTTGACATTAAGATTAAGTAAACAGTGGAATTTGTCTGTGAAAATATTCAGGTCTGGTCGCACCAACACCATTTTCTTAATTTGCTCAAAAACAATAAGAGGAATATAATTTATTAGATTCCCTTATTTTGTATTTCTCTTTCTAATATTCTGTGTGTATCTACGCCATCTGAAATGAAATCAAATAAACAGTAAGTATTCTTCTAGCTACAACATCAAAATTAAATATTATTGATTTTTATAAATTATTTTGTAATCAACTCCCACAACATTATTCTCATTTTAACATATGTTTGAGAACTAATACATACTGGGAATAATAATATTTCCTTTGAGGAACTTTCTACTTTTTTTTTTTTAATTAATTGTTATTGGAGTATAGTTCCTTTACAATGCTGTGTTAGTTTCTGCTGTACAGCAAAGTGAATCAGTTATACATATAAATATACCCATATTTTTTAGATTTCCTTCCCATTTAGGTCACCACAGAGCATTGAATAGGTTCTCGTTAGTTACCTGTTTTATATATAGTAGTGTATATGTGTCAATGCCAATCTCCCAGTTCATCCCACCCTCCTCTTTCCCCCGGACTCTGCATCTATTTTTCATAATGATTTTCTCATATATAACTCTAGAGACCATCCTGCATATAAAGATTACAATTATAAGCATTTGCTTATAAATATTATATTTTAAAGACTTAAGTCATGCCTATATCTCTTCTTAGGCCATTTAAATATACTTATTATTGTATATTGATATCACAGTTTACCAGTTGCTCACTTAACTAGAATATTTTTGTTTAAAACAGCACAAAATCATATATTCAGAACTTAGGCCTGAATTACTATATCTTAATGTACAATTTAACTAGTAGAATTCAAACTTTTCATTTTATTTTAATGGGAAAGTTTTTGTGGTCTATAGTACAGCATTTGCTTAGCAACAGAACCTGCTTCCATTTCATTTCATAATGCCTGATCTAGCTTAAACGTTATATATGTATTGTGACTTCAGATTACAAGAGTGCTTGCAAAAGTGGGCTATCTAAACTAAGACCAGTATATCAGATAATGTAGATCATTAAATTTTTTCCTTTGTATTATATTCTTATGAAAATCATTCTTCCATGTGAACATAAGAACCAGAGTCTTAAGGGAAAATTGAGATCAGGAAAAGAGCCTTCACAAATTCAGGTTTGGTTCAGAGGTAACTGAGGCTAGACCAAATAAGGGGTTACCAAAAATCAGATATCAGTGATCTGAAAAAGTAATGTTTACCAAGAAATCCCAGGGAACAGGCTGTATTAGTAGATGCTCAACATTTGTCTGTTGAATAAAGGGGCAAATAAATACTCAGGGTCAAAGCAGGTAAAGTTTGATTTATACAGGGTACTTGTCCCTACTCTCTCTTCATACCCTCACTGTTGGAAGGACGTAGTACCCAGAGGTGTATAAATGTAGCAAAGAGAGAAGTCACAGACTCACAAAGCTCCTAATTGTTCAAAGGCAGAGGTGCTAAAGATTACCAGAGATTTGTATGTGCACGTTCAGTACCTAAAACTGATATTTTTGTAAAGGCAAAAGAAAGTTGTTCAGAAATTCTCAATTGAATTCCATGCTACAAAAATGAAAATGATTGTGGAAGTCTGATAGAAAATCGTGGGTGACAGGGTAAACGTTGCCAACTGTTATCTTGCCTCTGGGAAGTTTGATATTTACCATGAGACCAAAAAAAAAAGAAAAAGGTGGAGACATCTTACATAACTTTGCACAACCAGCTCAAGGCAGCCAGAAACAGAATTAAAACGAAGAATAATTGCATTTTCAAAAATGCAAAAAAAACAAAAAACAGTTGGGAATTTGCTGTGGAGTTGAATGATGAATAAGACAATATGTTAGAAAGTGAGTTTGCAGGAAGGTGAAAACCAAAAGAAAAGGATATATTTATAAGTGTATAAATTTGGAGCACAAAATCTAGGCAAACATGAAAAAACTGTACTGGCTGAGTCTTTTTTTCAGTTCAAAACTTCACACTTACTATGAAAGGAACAAAGTGAGTGTTTTGATTATTTAAGCTAAGAAATAAAGTCACATAAAAATAGTTATCAAACACTGAAACAACACTACGCAGGAATTTGAGACACAAAGTGAAGAAGAGGAATGTATTCAGTTGAATCTTTAGGGGGAACTGAGGTGATAGAAAATAATTATACAAATTGGAATCTATCAAAAATACTAAGGCTGGAAAAGAAGCCATGTGGAGTTCATCACGTGGATTTTGGAGAAGATATATACAGAGCCTACGTGTGGGATCACGGAGTGAAACACACATGTATAAGTGCTTAGGAAAAGCCAACATTTTGTGTAATTCCTTATGAGGAGGTGATGCTGCAGTCAATTATATTTTGACTCAGAAGCTAAAAGATCGGCAATAATAGTCCCAATCACTATTCAGTAACTAAAGAGTCATCTAATAGTGACTGCCCCTTATAAAATAAGACTTTATTTCTTAGCTTAAATAATCAAAATACTCACTTTGTTCCTTTCATAATGTGTGAAGTTTTGAACTGAAGAAAAGACAGCCAGTACATTTTTTTCATGTTTGCACAGATTTTGCACACCAAAATTATACATTTGCACTAAAGTTATACATTGACTCTCTTATAAAAGTCACCAGATATTTTTTGAGAGATCAAATTTTCTTACTAAATATCAAGTTCAGCCTCAAGCTGATTTCTCTTTGAATAAGCAGTCAGACCATATAAGGGGAAAAACAGAAGGATTAAAATAAAATGTTCTCAAAAGAGCAGATTTTTTTTTCGATTTTGCATTGTTAGAAACTTCATTAACAATGAAATATAAAATAAGATTTATACGTGTTTTTCAAATTTTCAACATATTCAGCAATTTTATGAAGACAAAAACTTTGTAATTTTTCTTCAGTTTACCAGAAGATGTTTTGATGTATGGGATTCACTCCCCATGTTCTCATTTTGAAATCAAGTCTGTTAAGTCATTTTAGTATGACGTAGGAAAAAAACCTAAGCGCTTTAGGGTCAGGCATCCTGAGCTTGCATTCTAGCTTTGCCAATCACAGATAAGCAGTCTAACCTCTTTGACCTTTAGTTCCATTATCAAGAGTATTGAAATAATAGTACTTAGCCCCGTAGTATTATCTTGAGAATGAGCCAGTTTGTGGTAGTTGCTCCATTAATGCTGTTTGGTGTACTGAATCAACAAATTATCGCTGACCTATCTCCTGGGAACAAAATGTAAAAATACATAACTTCCTTGTCCTTGAGGGGCCCACTTTAGCAAAAAACATACAAACCAGTGGTTATAACACAGTGTAATAAATTCACTAACACAGCCTTTAGCCCTAAGCCCTTACCAAGTGCTTAGGTGGCCTGGATTCTACAGGCAAAGAAAATTCTAAGAACTGTCCCATCATAGAATATTCCACTTTTCCAACTTTCTTGTCTAAAGTACTGCAGTGATCACAGTGGTAATGAGATTGTAAAAGTCAAGCAAGCCAAAGCAAATCCCAGCTCCTTTGGAGGTGTGAGGACATGGAAAATCTCCATTCCCAAGAAGCTGTGAGATAATGTATGATTTAAGTCCCAATCCTAAAGAAGCCAGCCTCATGCTGGGTTTCATGTGTAGAGTTTCATGTGCAATCCCTGTAACAAGGTGATAAGGCCTGTGTCACAGTTAGTCAGTAGCAGGCGATGGCAATTAATAGGAATGCACTAACCTGGAGATGTGCCAGGCTGGCAAAAGAAGGATTAGAAAGTAAATGAAGTGAACAACCATGAACCAGCAAGTAGGGCTTAATGGACAGAACAAGTCAGTGAGGCAAAAATGGGCCAATTTGCTCTCATTGATTTTCACTGCCCATTGAGCTGCATTCCTCTTTTGTTTTCTAATGCATTTATCTTCACCTAGGCAAGTTCTCTGGCTGTCATCCTGAGGACAATTCCATTGACCGCAGCAACTCCATGAATGACTGGACTGGACTGAAGTACCATTTCACCTACAGAGCTCTCTTTTAGGCATCTTGATGTTATGTTCTAATGACTTGGAGAAGTCTTATACCCATGAAATCGCTGAAGAGACTTATGAGAGGAATGGAAGTAAACACTGCAGAGTTTCATTTGACTTGTGTGTTCTACCTTATTTATAAATAATTCATCAAAGTAACTGAAAACACTCTAACCTGCCATTTTCCACTAGTTCTGAATCATCTCCAGTGGAAGTGCCAAATGACTTCTGCTATCCAGAATGCATAAACCTTGATGACTGTTTGTTGTTCACTAATTATCATAAGAGGAAAGCCATGAAGCTACTTAAACTCTGAGAACAGGAAATTGTAGGTGTCAGCTCACCTAGGATACTAAGCAGTGTTTCCACCTGAAATAATCCTTTCCTCTCCTCCTCGCCTCTATTCTTTCACCTCCTCTTGTCTTCTGGACTTTTTTCCTCTTTATTTCTTTCTTTGGCTATATCTCCCCTCTCTCTTCTTCCTGTCCACTAGATGCTCTCTTCTTTCTTAGTCTCCCTACTCCAAAAAAATGAATTTACTGCCTAAAATATCAAAAGCCTAACAGAAAAATTCACATTTGTCCATTGGATTATCCAACAATCACGTTCCAGATAATTTCTCCAATGCCCTACCATTTACTCTCAATCTGAGAGCGAAGTGGCTCGTGAGCTTTTGAAATTCCATCAGTTGATTATGGAAAAAATCTCTCTGTCCACTTTCTGGTGAAACTGAATATCTTGCCATGAACCTGAGTCAAGTTTTGTCTTCAAAGGAAACTCAGACAAGACAGAAAATATTTATCTGCCTCTATTGGAATGATCGTATTGTGTTAGGAAGTAACAAACAACATGCACAGAGAATTGTGGCTGATATTTGCCTCAGAATGAATCTCATAATGAAAGAGCCCACGCCAGTATCTTCAGCAATTCAGAGTCCTTCATGGTTACAGAGCTCAAGGACTGCACCTGGTCACCCATACACCGTGAAGAAGCCTCTGAGTTCTCCCGGGCTGCTCTGGGATGTCAGACCCCACTTAGCTCAGGAGAACTAATGAGATTCCAACGTGACAAGGAATAGCTCCAGGCTTGAAAAATACACTTTTTTTCCAAGCTAATTAAGAGGTATTTTTTAAATGAGTCGAGTAATAATTTATTTCTCTAGTTGCTGTTATAAACAATGCCTCATTTGATTAGTTGGTGCTAGGACACATGTACCAAAAAATTATCAGGAATAGCTGATGAGTCTAACTAACTTGGCCATAAATATGTAATTCTTTTGCTTTTTGTTTGCTTGTTTGTTTTGTTATAAACTATTAGCAAACTAAAAAAAAAACAGAGGGAGAGAGGGATATGGGTAAGTCTTGGATGTCACAGGTATTATTGCCTTCTGTTATTGGTTCTCTCTTAACCTATGCGTTGCTTCCCAATGGACCATTTCCCCCTTTCCATCAACTAACTTTACATTCCTCAGATGCACCTTGGGAATTACACAACAGCTGCTATGGTGCTTTCCTGCGGCTGCTACTACAGCAAACGGTAGAGATACCGGGGGCATTCCAAACTCCACAGTGTTAACTGCAGCTGCTAAGCAGAAGGAAAAAGTTGTCTTCTAAGCTACACAGTGCCTGACACGTGCATTTGATGTTTCTTCATATGTTTCCAAAGCAGCATGTGCAACATATCACACTCAAACTGTCACCATCTGAAACAGAACAGCACATAGGCAAAATGTTCCAGTAAGAGCCTAGTGCATGCTTGCATCCCACCTGAGGCCCCTGGAAATAACTAAACTTCCAAACACAGTGTAGCTTTGCTTTAACAGAATAGGCTTCTGTTTTGAAATGAATTTAATTTTAGCTGTATTAATTTATTCTTATATGGCACTTTCCGAATATTTTATCTTTCCTGTGGACTACTTCTAATATTCTCTGAATTGATCTCCATTTCTCTATTTCTTTCTTATCTCCTACCTATTCTATCAGATTTCTTCCTAAAAATGCACATTTTTCCATATCACTCCTCTACTTCAAAAACCATCAACGGTTTCCTCGATGCCAAAAATAAAGTTCAAATGCCTTAGCTTGACATTTAAAGTTCTCTACCATCTGGCTTCAACTTGCCTATGGTTTTTGCCTGGTTCCCTGTACATCTATATATAATTCGGCTTCAAAGTGGTCTAATCACTGTTAGCTCATGACCCTATTTCCACAGCCCCCAGTAAAAATCTCATGAGTTATTTGAATACAAATTTCTTTCTCCTTGCTTGAAATGACCTCCTCTTTCCTCTCCATCTGCCTTAATTCTTTCCAAATTCCACTTGCTCTGAAAGAATTCTTCCACATCCGCATAGCTCTTGAGGATAGTGGAGTCCACTGGGGAGAGGGTGCTTGAGTGGAAAACAGAGAAATCTAGGAAACTAGGATGAAGGACTGGGTTTTAGTTCCAGGCCTGAGACATAGCAATAATATGACCTTGAATGAGTCACTAAACCCCCTGGTCCTCCTTTTCTTCATTCATACAACGGGCTTACTAACTGCTTTCAATAACTCAATTTCAAAATCCTATAAAAACATGTCTGAAAAAGTACTTTGGACATAATAAAGTCCTCTTTGACTATAACATAGGATGGCAGTTTTATCTTCTAAACTACTAGCATTTCCTGGCTACTTATAATATGCCAGGCACTGTTCTGCCTAACCCATAACAACACCATGGTTGGTAGTATTATTACTCACATTTTATAGATAATAAAGCAGAAAGGCTAAATGATTTGTCCAAGCTAAAACAATGGATAAGAAGAACTGGGATTCAAACCAAGGTAACTGGACACCAGACCCTGCGTTGATTACTACATTTTACTTCCTCTTATGCTACCTTGTAATTAATTATTAACATGCATTGATTTTATGAACTCCTTGACACCAATTACCCCAGCTCCTCTTCCTCATATCTTCCATATGATCTTCACATTGACTGTTCCTTTTGCCTAGAATGTTCCTCACATTGTTCACTCCCTCATCTCTTTCAGATCTTTGCTCAAATCATACCTTCTTGATGAGGAATTCTCTGACCACCATATTTAAAATGATAACCCTCCAGCCTTCTCAATCTACCCCATTCACTTTATTTTCTCCATATCACTTATCATTTGACATCTTACATGTTTTATGTATTTATGTATTGTAATGTATTGCTCCACTAGAATGTAAGCTCCACAAAGAGCTCCTGTCGAGAACAATCTGAAACATATTAGCTACCCAATAAATACTAATAATTAATTAATTATTTAGCACAATATGTGGTTGATCAAGTGACTTGGGAGTTTTTTTTAACTAAAGACTATTAAAAGTTGTGTTTGTTTATGTAGAATAAGAATGTAGACAATGCCTAAAATGATAGCATTATCTTTAAATGAATCCTTGGATGGTGTCATTTACATTAAGAGGTGCAATTAATGCACTTTGAGTCTAATAGGCATGTAAGAATTGCAGTTTATTTTCTTTTTTAACTTGAGCAAGTTTCTATTTTGTTTTAATTTATAAATAAATGTTTAGTAAGAGAAAAATATCTGCATAGGATAAGCTTCTATCTTCTGTAAAGATTTTGCCCATTATAACAGCAAATATATCTAGGTTGATTACAGGATAAAGTCTAAATCCCTAATCATGACCTAAAAGTTCTAGGGTATAGTCTCCATCTACATGTCTTCTCTCACCTCTTATAATTCCCCATTTCACAGGCAGAATAACCCAATAGCTTCTTTCCCAGCTCTGGAGGCAAGCTACTTGGGAATGAATCCCAGGTCCACCACCAACCTTGGACGCCTAATTTCTTTAAGCCTCAAGTTCCCCATCAGTGAAATGAGGATAGTAAATATTAACTAATTCCTAGAGTTGTGATGGAGAGAAATGAAATGATCCACACAAAACACTTAGCAAACTATCCAGCAAAAGTAAGGTTCATATTATTGATATTCATATTAATTAACTTTAGTTTACAATCCAACTACTTGCAGTTACTCAACCGCCCCCAAAGAGACTCTCTCATGCATTTATGCTTTGAACATCAGATTCTTATGTGTAAAATACTTTTTCTTAACTTATCCAACTGGCAAATTTCTTCTTACCTTTCAGGTCTCAACTCAGGACTGCTTTCAATAAGAAGTCTTCCATGACTTTGCAATTCAGGCTAAGGAATTACCCCTCTGAAGTCTCAACTTCATATTGTACATATTTTGACTTTGAAAACATTATACTCCATGGTTTGCTCGAAAGTCTGTCTTCCTACTGGATTATAAATACCTTGAAAGCAGAAAGCATGAATTTCGCTTTTGTATCAACAATGCCTAACACATAGTTATCACTCAATAAAGGTGTATTAACTACATGAATTAATGGTTTATGTTTGTTTTTAAGTGAGATTCAACCCTGGAAATACATCTACTTTTACCCTACTTATTTGAAGATTAAATGATTATTTAGATTTTTAGTAGACAATTTTTTTAGTATCCTTTGTTAAGAGGAAACATTCCCCCCCCCATCCTAATGTTTTTCTGTGTGTGCCTGTGGTTTTTGTTTGTTTGTTTTATGTGAAACAAGTCCTACTTATGCAAATTCCTTGCCTCTCCACTTTATCTTTTATTCCTCCTCACATGTGAGTTCTTAATCAGATGGAAGTATTTGGAATGAAAACTGGTTCTGCTAAGCCAAGCCCTGTTCCTTCTCTTTCAAGAGCAGACCTACCCACAAAAAGTACGGGTTCTCAATTGCTATGATCAAATAGTCAACTTAGCCATGAAGATCCTGTTTTCATGGTGGAAGATTTTGACTGCTCGAAATTCTACCGAGCTTTGAGGTTTAATATGAGGAAGCTGGTCTATATCCCGTTAGAAGCCACAGTGACCAATAAATGTAATATTAATAATAAAGCAGATATTTTTGTTTCCCACTTTCCTTTCTCTTTTGTCTTATATTTTTTTCAATTGGTTTAGATTTGAGGTTGGAACAATTAGTCTTATTAACAGATGCTTGAAACCCCACACATTTTTCAAATTTAATTATGTTTGCACTATGACATAAATAAAAATGTATTTCCCATCATAATTACCATGCCTGTAACACTGAATCATGTATCTCAAAGAATCTTGGGTGTATATAAGAGTCTGCACATGGAAGATGTCCACTACGATTATGAAAAATGAATAAATAAATAAACCTTTTCAATCTGCTGTGATACCAAGGGGAAATATGATCTCCCCCACCAATGAACATCACTGTGGAGGTACTCAAATAATTTGTAGGAGAGAGGAAGTAAAAGACTTAGTCACTTAAGTGGTACCTTACTGGAATCTTCAGATTCTTCAGGCAATCTCTTGCTCATAAATTTTATTTCCACAGATTCTAGCATGCTATTTATCTAGTGTGACTTTCATATTTATGCATGTTTCATGGCTCCACTTATTCTACTTTCCATTGAAAATAAGCCTCTAATGAATAAAATGTTGTTTGTTTCCACTTTATTAAGTAAAATATTAACAGTGAAAAGCAGCTTTAAGTTGAAGTGTCATATCAGATTGTGTCTATTCACTAATCAAACATGATTATAAGTGACAGAAGTGGTTTGTATTTTCATTTTATAACATTATAATAGTATGAAAAATAAGAGGTTAAACAAATTACAGTCATATTAAGATATATTTTCAAGGAGAGTGGGGAAAATAGTTCCTCATTGCTATCTAATTGCAGTTCTAAGATTTCACTAAGGAAATATCCCAGGGTATCAACTTTTATTTGGCAGTTTACATTTTCTTAGCTGGTTTCTGTATTTCTGTTGCTTTTCAGTTTATTTTATCTGGAAAAGCACGAGCCAGCCATAAATGGCACATTATTACTCATTTCTTTAGTCTTTTACATTCAACTAAAATATTTTTCACTCGTGAGGGTTGTTAGTTCAACATTTTTACAGATATCCATTAATATCTCATATATAAATTATTTTTTTCTTAAATCTAGAGCAGGTAATGCAACTGGTAAAATATTTGTAAATGTAAAGCATATAGAATTACTCAAAATATATTGGGTGATATTTCTACAAGGTATTGTCTTACATTCTGTGAAATTCCATGTATCAAGAACCAAATATTTAGATTCCATCCAAATTTTCTCAACACCCTCAAAAACTTTATTAACTCATCCAGTTAAGTAAGATACTGTAGAGACACCTTTACAGTAATCAGTAATATATTAATGATTTCTATCCTTCATGCTGTGCGTGTACCAGACGATGTCTTTGTACTGAATAAAATGCCTCAAACATCTCTCTCTTGCTCACACTCTTTCTCTCTATGCATGTTTCTACATACAAAATGTATACATCATCTATTGTAGGGTTTTTTTTGGTTGTGTCTTATTTTTAAAAACTTGAATAAAAAGGTTATTGCACTTATCTTTGTATTTATTATAGTACATTCTCAATCTAATGTTACTAAAAGTACAGCAATCATATGGGCATCTAAGTTTTTTAAATTGAGGTATAGTCGATTTATATTAGTTTCAGATATACAACATAGTGATTCAATATTTTTATAGATTATACTTCAGTTAAAGTTATTATAAAATTTTGGCTATATTCCCTGTGCTGTACAATATATCCTTGTAGCTTATTTATTTTATACATAGTAGTTGGTGTCTCTTAATCCCCTACCTCTATCTTGTCTCTTCCCCTTTACCTCTCCTCACTGGTAACCACAAGTTTATTCCTTATATCTGGGAGTCTGTTTCTGTTTTATTATATTCATTTGTTTGTTTTATTTTTCAGATTCCACATATAAAGGATAATATACAGTATTTGTCTTTCTCTGTCTGACATATTTCACTAAGCATAGTATCCTCTAGGTCCATCTATGTTTTTGCAAATGGTAGAATTCCATTCTTTCTTATAGCTGAGTAATAGTCATATATATATATATATATATATATATATATATAGTAATATATATGTAATAAAACCATCTTTATTTTTAAAACTTTTTTATCCATTTATTTGTTGATGGACACTCAGGTAGCTTCCATATCTTGGCTATTGTAACTAATGCTGCTATGACTATTCGTGTGCATGTATCTTTTTGAATTAGTGTTTTCATTTTCTTGGGTTGTATACCCAGCAGTGAAGTTGCTGGATCATATGGTAATTCTATTTTTAGTTTCTTGAGGAACTTCCCTACTGTTACCCATAGTGGCTTCACCAGTTTACTTTCCCACCAACAGCGTACTAGGATTCTTTTCTCCACATCCTCACCAACATTTGTTATTTGTATACTTTTTGATGATAGCCATCTGACAGGTGTGAGGTGATATCTCACTGTGGTTTTGATTTCCATTTCTCTGCTGACTCAATGATGTCTACATCTCCTTTGGAAAAATGTCTATTCAGGTCTTCTGCTCATTTTTTTTTTTTTTTTTTTTTTTTTTGCTGTATGCGGCCTCTCACTGTTGTGGCTTCTCCCGTTGCGGAGCACAGGCTCCGGACGCACAGGCTCAGCGGCCATGGCTCACGGGCCCAGCCGCTCTGTGGCATGTGGTATCTTCCTGAACCGGGGCATGAACCTGTGTCCCTGCATCGGCAGGCGGACTCTCAACCACTGTGCCACCAGGGAAGCCCTTCTGCTCATGTTTTAATCAAGTTGTTTGCTTTTTGATATTGTGTTGTATGAGCTGTTTATATATTTTGGATATTAACCCCTTATCCATCATATCATTTGCAAATATTTTCTTCCATTCAGTAGGTTAAGTTGTCTATTGTTTTGTTGATGGTTTCCTTTGCTCTGCAAAAGCTTTTAAGTTTTATGAGGTCCCATCTGTTTATTTTTGCTTTAGTGTCCTTTGCCTTAGGAGACAGATCATATATATAGTTACAATTTATGTCGAAGAGTGTCCTGCCTATGTTTTCTTTTAGGAGTTTTATGGTTTCTGGTCTTAAATTTAGGTCTTTAGTCCATTTTGAGTTTATTTTTGTAAATGTAAGAAAATGTATTAGTTTCATTCTTTTACATGTGACTGTCCAGTTTTCCCACTTATTGAAGAGACTGTCATTTTCCCACTTATTGAAGAGACTGCCTTTTTTCCATTGTATGTTATTTCCTCTTTTGTCATAGATTAATTGACCATAGGTGTGAGGGTTTATTTCTGAGCTCTCTACTCTGTTCCATTCATCTATGTGTCTATTTTTGTGCCAATACCATACTGTTTTGCTTACAGTAGCTTGGAGGTATAGTCTTAAGTCAGGGAGCATGATATCTCCAGCTTTGTTCTTTTTTCTCAGCATTGTTTTGGCTATTCAGGGTCTTTCATGGTTGTATATAACTTTTAGGATTATTCATTCTAGTTCTGTGAAATATGTCATGGGTACTTTGAGAGGGATTGCATTAAATTCATAGATTTCCTTGGGTAGTATGGACATTTTAACAATACTAATTATAATTTTTTAAGGTATAAAAGGTGTTATATTGGGAAAGGTATGACAAAAATGATATAGACCAATCAACACCTTTAAAAATGACACTAAATATTTAACCTACACATCACATTTCTTGCCTTAGGAGATTTGGTAAAAAAAAAAAAAAAACTCAGAACTTTGAAATATCTGAATTTATAACTGGAGAAAAAGAAAATTTCATAGACAGAAATAAGAACATCCTCTTTCAATGAACAATCTCAACAAATATTTATTCAAGGACTTATGATGTGTCTTATACTGTATTTTAGGATACTAATGCCAGATAATTCCTGAATTTTTTTTTCTATTTTGCAGAATTGTTTGCACTGGGTTACACTGTTTGAAATTCCATCATTTAGAAATTCACCTAAGTTAACCAGAGTCTTCTATATTAATTAAGAATCTTTTGACTTCAAGTGAAGTCAACCTCCTCAACTCCAACTCTGGATATAGCTTAGGTTATAGATTCCCTGTCAGGACAATTCTTCTGTGTTCTGAAAGTCTTTTTCCTAGAGGATCAATTCTCTGGGATTTCCAATCATTTTATAAGCGTTTAATTCACTATTTAAATTTTTTTCTGCTTAAAATATCTTGTGGTTTCCATTTCCTGCAACGAACCTTAATCAATATATTGGCTTATGCTACACTGAGCTGTAAAGAGAACTTGGATGACATAACCAAAACACCCAGGCATAAGTATGACCTTAGACAGGATAGATCCAGGAGCACATCAATGTCAACATAACTCAGTGCAGCTCTCTGCTTTGCCATTTTATATCTTGGCTGAATTCTCAAGTGTGGTGGAAGATGGCTGTTACAACCCAGCTTCTCATCTTCCCACATTTGAGTCCAGTGGTTAAAGACCATCTGCTGCTTTAGCAACCACAGTAAAAGTTTCAGTGGGTGCTATTGGCTTTGGTTTGTTCACATGCTCATCTCTGATCTAATCATTAGGACAAAAGGGATTTTAAAAAAAGTCTCAATTACCATATTTGTGCATTATGCACTACCCTTGGGACCAAAACAATAGGAATGAGCTCCACTCAAAAGGAATAATCAATGAAAATTGGGATTTCTCCAAGGAAATTTGGATGCCATGATCACAAGAGAGAAAAATACGTACTTCGAAGCCAAAAAAGAAATGTCCACTGTAGTTTTCCTTTAAAATGCAAGCACTACTGTAAAGACTACCATTTTTTAAATCATTTATATATTAGTGAAATTTTACTTTCTTTTCAATTTTAATAGAGCATTGTTAAATGGAAATAATTTTAAAATATTCATTAAATTCCTATGAGTCTGTAGACTATATTCTCTGGGACTCCATAGAAATTTCCTGTAAGAATCTTAAAAGCCAATAGTAAGTTGAATTGCATAGTTTATTACAAGTAGGAAAACAAAACCACCATGATATAAGTAGAGATATTGACACTCAGAGGAAGGAAGAACTACCTCAGTTGGGGAAGTTGAGGAAAGCTTCATGGAAACAGTGATGTCTTAAAGAAAACTCACATGCTCAAATGTATTGGGTTCATGGAGATGGAAAGTGGTCAACAGAGGTATATTACAAATGGGATGAGAAGAAGAATCTACTGAGAATTTGTAAGGAAGGGTTTTCTGAGAACTGTAATAATTTCTTTATAATTCCCACATTTACACAGTACGTAGAGTGATAGCATAGGAATAGAAAACAAACAGGGTCTTCAGAATATTGGAGAGGATGATTCAACAAGATTTGGTTATTTGATGTTGTCTATTTGGTTTTGTAACTTATTTATACCTAATTTCATTCCAGAAAGGATTGGCGATTGCTGACCTGGCAACTGATTGTATATGTGGGGCAAGCGAGAAGGAAGAAACAATGATGACATTCAATAAATATTTTTGAGAAATAAATTAATTTACTGAGCTTTGGTGAATGGAAGGTAGAAATGCCACTACAGGAATTAGACAAGTCAGGAAGGAGTTGACTTGTAGAGATAATAGAAATTGACAAAAGCATATTAGAGCAGACACTTCTTGTGTTTGTAACTACCTGCACTTATTATACAAAAAATAAGACAAGTTACTCTCCTGTGGCAGTCTTCACAAGCTGTGAAAAATGCCCTTGTTGAAATTCAGTTGTAGACAGAAAGCCCAGGATCCTGAGTAAGGCAGAGCTTTTCTCTCCCTAAGTGGACAGACAGCAGGCAGAACTGATTTTGCTCATGGTGTAGTAGGACTCCCAAGTAATCCACCTTTTGCAGCTATAATTGGAAAACTGCTTTGAGCTACTTGGAATCAGGAGGCTTATACTGCATTCTGTAAGAAGTACCTCATTGTCCCTTCTTTTTCTTCTCTCAAAACATGTGTGAATGACCATTTTTTATGACTACAGGCACCCTGATTGCATCACTGCTGACTGTCCCAGGGAGAAGCATTGGACTCCATTTGAGAAGCAACGGTTTCAAAATAGTCAAAGCAATTGGTCATTATGTTCTTTAAATGCAAATAAAATATTCTTAGTATGCTTATAGCATATATAGAAGGTAGATATCATCTTGACTTTTTAGATTAAAAACAAAGACAGGAAAGAAGTTTAGGAGATTTGCTCACATTAGTGGGACCACTGTAATTTGAGGCACAAATCAGACCAAGGTGCTGACTAAAATCAATGTTTCCTGCTTTGCCCACCACACTTTATGCCCACGCTTTGCACGTAAGCAGTGCTGCAGAAAAGATATACCTTTCCTGCCCTCCTATAAACAAAACACTTACCAAACTGGTAATTCGGTTTGGCTAGATTAGGCATTACACATCTAAACTCAAGTTTATAGGATTGAGACATCCCTGATTGTACAGTTAGATAGGTGGCTTAAGTCTCAGTTTTCTCACCTGCAAAACAGAGACAACAATAATACCTTCTTCATAAGATAACTATTACTTTCAGAGAACACGCTGGGTTGTTTAGCATTACGTCTTGACCTATGATGTCCTCTGAAACCATGACTTATTATTCCCAAATTCCTTTTACTGATAAAAGACATTTCTTTTTCTGTGAAAGATAAGGCTTTAGTTTTTCATGCACTGTTTGCTTGGAAATACTTAGCATGTTTGTAGGACTCAGTACTATTCATTTTAGAAAGAGTAGGAAGAAGAGAATTTAGCCCTCTGCAACCATTTCAAGAGTAGTCTCTTTAACAAAAAACAACAACACTCTGTGGTTTAAATCTTTCATTATTCACATGTGTCTGATGAATTGAGAAGGATACTTCATCCCCCTTAGATCTGAAAACCAAAATGTGCTCAGCTGCAGACCAATTATGATATTCAAGTATTTTCAAGATTGCTGAATGGGAAACACTGAACTAACTGTACTTGTGTGATTAGCTTCATTGATTTCTATAGAAATGCAGTACTTAACTTCAATCAGTATTGTAATTCAGTAGTTCAAGGAAGTTTACTCTTCCTTTGAAATATATAGTACAAAGCCAGCCAATGATGATTTACCAAAACTAGACGTCTAGGGATCATCTGTAATTTGTCCCCTAATTTGAACAGATTAGACCATCTCTTAACTCAGATGTGTGTTTTCGGTCTTACCTTACTTACAGATTATACTGTGCAATTACTTGCAAACAATTATTGATTACTTTAAAAATAAATAGGGATCCATTGCATGGGAGTCTCCACTGTTTCTTTGGTTCAGAAATGTTTTACTCTCTTCTGGTTGAAATAGAGATGTCTCGGGCCTGGAAGATGACAGCTATTCACTAAAAAAGCATGGAGGCTTTTAACACAATGAAAATGCTTAAGTAGAAAACTGGTGGTTAAGGAATCCTCAACAATAATAGACATGGAACTTGGTGAACCCTTAACTTAATCTATTTTCCATCTATCCAGTTAATTATTCTCTGGCACTTATGATCAAAATTATGTAGGCCAGCTGACAGAGATATTAGAATTTGAACATAATAAATGAAGGAAAGAAGTTTTTCCCTGTTTCTTTTTGACTGGAGCTGTATTGGGGGGTATATTAGAGTTAATGACACAATGTCTATAATGTACCCTGAGCCTGGAAGGGAATCAGTTCAAAATTTTAAAGGCTAAATATTTATGCTTAACTTACCTTCACCTCAGGGTGAGTCTTTCCTTGCCAACTCAGGAGGTATTTGGTAAATCAGCTGCTCTCAACAACTTAATGGTCATGATGGTCAAAGTCTGGAAGATATTTCTAATTATACAGAAGAACAATAGTCTGAGGATTGTTCTTCATCCTCCCAGTGTCAAAGCAAAGCTATTCATGGAGAAAACAACAGAAGCAGTCTGTACACTTCCTCTTCTCATGAAGACCGTTCTCTAAAGCAGACTCATATCCAAAATAGCCAGCTCATCTGTCCTTCCAGCAAATCCAAAATTATATAGCCAATGCTCAATAGTGTGGTGAGCAATTAATAGCTCTAATATACTTTGAAATATTGTTTTCAAACATTTGCACAGATCAGAGTTGAAAATAATTTTTTTTTCTCAGTGTTATTCTCAAAACTCTTCTGATAAAATGTGGATTTAGTTTTGTTGTGGTATCAGAAGAACTAAGAATTTTAAAGTAAATTTCCACCATCTCCTCTATTTTCTTGCTGGTGTTCTACTTCCTCCACTTTTGCTTTTGTAAGATAATATTTATTGAAATTCTCCAAGACAGTGTTCAAGCAGCCAGTTGTTGGCCCTTCTGCCTTCTGCCCCGTGAACTGAACTCAATCTGCAGCCAACTGAACCATCCATGTAAGAATGAAGGCCAAAGGATAGTCAAATGTTGCAGATTCTAGGGTTGGTGAATTCTGGGGTTTATTTTCACCTTGGTCATTGCTATAGAAGTAGTAAAGAATAGTCATCAAATTTAATCTTTCAACATTCTTTATGTAGAAATCAGGAAAGCTTCCACAAGCTTCTGTAAGGTTCGATCAAGTTGAATAAACACAATATTATATAAGTCATTTCATAGGGGACTAGCCACTTGGAGTTTTAGGACAACATTGTTCTGATTTTCCATTTGAGAATAATAAAATTGTCCTTGCTTGAATAGTGTAGATTATGTTCATAGGAATATGAGTAAGTTATTTAATTCATTCAGTCACTCATGCATTCAATCAACACATATATTTGTATTCAACAAATACATTACATATTGATCTATTCTGATAACAGAAGAGTCTTTCATTCCAAAAGGAGACTGAATTTTCATGACAAGCTTATGTTTTTTCTTTTGTCTGTTACCTTAGGTAATCCGTTAACCTATAAAAAATATTGCAATTTTTAAAAATTTTATAATTTTTTTATGGGCTTAGAAGTCCTAAATTTTATTTCTATCAAAGAACTGCTTTTAATTTGACTTGACTCTTTTTTTTTTTTTTTTTTTTTTTTTTTTTGCTTAGCACTGTAATGACACATCGGAGGGTTATTGTACGTAAACACCACAAAAACAAAGTATTTCACTTTTGAGCTCATCAGTGTTTTATCAGATCTTTAAATTACTGATAGTATTTTGTCATGTATTCTTTGCAATAGCACATTAAATATTCATACACACAAGGTTTCAGATACTTTGGTTTCAGATCTCCTCCCATTTGCTTGAGCTGTCAAATACAAATCTATGTACTAGTACCTGTTTTTGAATGGTAGTAGCAAAATTTCTTCAAACTCTCTAGCATCAAGCCATGGCCAGAGGACAAATGTCACAGCATGACTATAAATACATTGTAAATAATGCTTATAAGAATAATATCTGTTTTGATATAAGATTATGTTTCACAATCTGTTGACCCTGACAATTCTCTCCTGCAAAAAAAGACAGTCTTCAAGATCTGCCTCAAAGTATCCCTCAGTTATTTCTGGAAGGTGCGAGAAATACTCATAGATACTGTAAAATTTGTCATCTTGGTTTCAACTCACCTCAGGTGCCAACTGTAAAACTGCTTTCTAATCATTCTCTGCTCTTTTTGGTTTGTAATTCGTACAATCAATTTGTCACAGATGAAAATCCTTCCATTGTATAAATTCAAGAAGGTCAAAATATTGGCTTTATGCCTAAAATAAATAAAGAAACCTAATTCTTGAATAAAAAAATTAAGTAGGCACTGCAGAATGTTAGAAGAAAAATTGCTCATGGACCTCTGCTTTGCAACTTGTCTTTCGAAGGATTTGAAAGAAAAGTGTAAATGGAGAATTAGCTATGCCAACAGGCCTAAGTGGTGATGACTATAAATTTTGATTGTTTTCTTGCAAAGAAAATGGAACTTGATGTTTAGAAAGCTTTGCCTTTCTATGGAAAAATCAATAAAAATCACTGTATTGTGTACTGCTTTGGTGAAAGGGTCTAAAATCTAGTTGAAATTAAAAGTGAATCAATTTTCTTTTACAAAATTGTGGATGACACTAAGAAGCAAAGTTCATCCTGTTCTTTAGTCAAGAGGTCTGGAGGAACTCTGGAGTATAAGGTTGTTCAAAAACATCTGCAATTGCCAGCAGCTAACTTATGGGAATAAAACCTTTTTTGTACAAGTGATTAGATTTCTCTGGGCTTCAAAGAGACTTGCGGCATCTTAATTACTTGGAACATAACTACTCCAGTTAAAAACAAAAATTCAAGGTGAAAACACAGTAGAATTAAGCAGTATTATTTCAACCTTGAAATTGAAGTTTTATCTTATCACTGTATTACTCTGTAATGGAAAACTGAACTTGTGTTAATCAGTATTCCTGATTACAAGTGGGGAAATTGTGGGGATTTTTCAGAGACTTACTTTTATTTTAAATGGAATGTCATGACCATGATTTAGACAGAAATATTTTGCAGGGGATAAAGGGTTTTTAAAATTCCAATAAACACAGGCTAACTTCTGAGATTTATAACTTATTGAACTTTTTATGCATAAAAACATTTAGGTTAATTCATTTCAATAAATGATTGGATTGTCCTGCTGTCAGTACCTCATATGTGCCTGCCTGGGCTTTCTTTTCTATAAAGTGCATTTAGTGATTAGTTGAGTACATTTAAATACAATTTGTCTTGAATAAGAAAAATCTGAAGATAAAGTAGCTGTAAACAACTAACTAAATAAATAAAGTTATAACAATGCAAAGGAGAGACACAAAGCTGAGAATTGAATAGATAGGAGAGTTGCAAGCTTTTAATATTGATTCAGGACTCAAGTTCACAGTAAGTGTATCTGCCTGTCTTACTTGTTTGCTTCATAGTTTTAACCAGGCTGAAAACAAAACAAAATTTTTAAATGACATGAATATCATTATCATTTTAGTGTATTTTAGTGCATTTAGCTCCCATGTCATTCTAGCAACCCTTGTTGCGTGATGATGACAACCCAGGCTCGGGGCAAAAGACAAAGGAGAGTTTCTAGACCATTTCAATACATACAAGACAAAATGGGTTCTATATCTCTAAATTCCAAACCAGTTTTACAGCTTGTAAGGCTCTAGTTCAGACCTGAGTTTTTTTCATATTACTCTGTGGCAGAAAACATTCCTAGTTTGGTATAGTTCCAAGGCAGCTTAGGTGGCTCAGGTTTTAGAGAGTCCATTTTAAGGTGCTTCACACTTCTGATTTAATCTGAAGAATAAAACAGAAAGTGGAATTTGGCTCAAAATAAGATCTATAGTTGTGTTTTCCAAAATTTCTTCAGTGTAAGACCTGAGCTACAGTTGACACAGACTGGAACCCATTTCCTCTGCGCAGGTTCTGAGATCCCCATTTCCTGAGAGCACCAGCAACAAAAGAACCAGAGTAGCTCCTGAGATTTTTGTGCTAATGGCCATAAGAAGGCCCGGGATACATAGCTGCACCTGTGAGACTTCTCCTCTTATAAACCTCTATGGTTTTTCATATCCTCTGGCTAAATACTCAGCATTTATAAATATCATTAGATTTCATTGTTTTCAGTTGAATTAGAAAAAGATTTATACAAACTGAAGAGACATTAGAGCATGAGAAGTACAAGAGTAATGCACCAAGGACCAAAGTTCCTGAGGATTAAAAATAGAATTATTGTAAATCTTTGAATGCCGAAGACAAAGGAAAATAGGTTTAAACCAAATCGTGATCTGCTTTAGCATTTTTTCAAATTATTTTTATCCAGTATGTTAATTATTTCCGAAATAAAAATAAGTAAAAATAATTCTTACATATTGGAATAGTGTTGGAAAAGCATTCAGATGTTCCATCCTCTCTTTCTTTATAGACAAAATGTATAAAGCTCTAAAGTGCTGACAAAAGGATTTTAGGGGGCTCGGTGCTCTGAATGAGATTCTACTCAAAAGCAGTCTCCTTTTTGGCAAGAGCCCTACTTCCAAAGACAAAAGGTCATATTTTTTTTCTCCTGGAAATTCTTTATTCTTTTCTGACTTTTTACCCTGTTGCTCATCTCCCTGGCTAGCTATTTTGGGTTAGTTATGCAGCTTAATTTGATCATGCTTAGCACAGTGAGAGATCGGGCTAATATGATTTTCGCCTTTTGGATCATTTAACGCAAAATGTTCTAGATCTTACAAATTGCAGAATTCCTCTGACAATTGTACACACAAGAAGCATCTTTTAACATGTCTTTGTCTTTAAACTTCCTTATAAATATTGGAGAGTGAAAACACATGTATTGGGAAATCTATTGTTCTCTATGACATAATTAGCTCTCAGTTTCCTGGTATGTTGTTAAATATGCTTTGGATAACACAGGTGTATACACACACACACACACACAGAATAACCTTTACTTCTGGTAAAAAAAAAAAAAAAACCCTCTTAAGACAAGCAATCCCACTACTGGGCATATCCCCTGAGAAAACCATAATTCAAAAAGAGTCATGTACCACAATGTTCATTGCAGCTCTATTTACAATAGCCAGGACATGGAAGCAACCTAAGTGTCCATCGACAGATGAATGGATAAAGAAGATGTGGCACATATATACAATGGAATATTACTCAGCCATAAAAAGAAACAAAATTGAGTTATTTGTAGTGAGGTGGATGGACCTAGAGTCTGTCATACAGAGTGAAGTAAGTCAGAAACAGAGAAACAAATACCGTATGCTAACACATATATATGGAATATAAGAAAAAAAAAAGGTCATGAAGAACCTAGGGGTAAGATAGGAATAAAGACCTACTAGAGAATGGACTTGAGGACACTGGGAGGGGGAAGGGTAAGCTGGGACAAAGTGACAGAGTGGCATGGACATATATACACTACCAAACGTAAAATAGATAGCTAGTGGGAAGCAGCCGCATAGCACAGGGAGATCAGCTCGGTGCTTTGTGACCACCTAGAGGGGTGGGATAGGGAGGGTGGGAGGGAGGGAGATGCAAGAGGGAAGAGATATGGGAACATATGTATATGTATAACTGATTCATTTTGTTATAAAGCAGAAACTAACACACCATTGTAAAGCAATTATACTCCAATTAAGATGTTAAAAAAGAAGACTGAAAGTATAATAATGTTTTTAATACACTACATTTTATCTGTTAGATGACTCAACTTGCCCTAAATTTTTTTTCTATATAATAGGCACAGTATATTGACATAATTAGTTGCTTTGGCAAATGCATAGGTATCTGAGTTGTTGAATTTTTTTTTTTTTATGTTTGTGATGTGTTTGGTGCTTTTGGTGTGTGTGTTCTCTCTCCCCACTGAATATACATCTTATGTTTCTTAACTGTTTCTACTTGGTGCATATCATCATTTTTCATGCAGTTTCATGCCAATGTAACTCCCCAGAAACCATCAACTTAGCATAGACAAAGATACACATGAATTCTTAAATTGGAATTTTTAAAAGTTATTCTAACCAATTCAAGTTGGGTAGAAAGTTCAATGTTACTGTATTTCTTAAACACAAATTTGTTTTAATAATTATACTACAAAAGAAAATATGTAAAAGAGAGAAAAATTTAAAATAGCTAATATTCCACCCCATCACTGTTGACATTTTGGTGTGTTTTCTTCCAGCCATTGCATTCTAAAACAAACAGTTTTCTTTATGACCTTATCTGCAACTATTACGTGCACACAATAGATAGAAGAGCAAGAATCCCCACTTTTATAGGAAGCTCGAGGTCTCTCAGCAGAAGTTTTGGTGCCCTGTATGTAAACTGTCCCTTATCTCTGTACCATCTTTAACCAGAACTGGTGACCATTATGGTCTCTGGTCACATACAATGCCATACCTTTTCTAGTCTTGCCCTGTTAAGTGTTCAGTTGGAAAAAAAATTACAACAAAAACGATCCTTGATGCCGTCATTGAATTGCTGTATTAAGCTACCTCTAAAACTTGAATTCTCCAGTCCTTTTAGTCATATGTGAACGAATAAAATAAATTTCCTTTTATTATTTAAGCCCTGTTAATCTGATTCTCTATGCTCCTCCAATTTGCCTACCTTAACAAGCAATTGATCTGATAAACTGCTTCGTGGCATGTTATTTATGAGAAAGCTATGTACCTCATGTTATTTATGAGGAAGGCTAATGTGCCTGGTCCTCCTAAGGTGAAGATGTACATTTTCAAGTAGGCCTTCCAGTGCTGGTGGCTTTTCTAAAGCCAATCGGGAACAAAGGTTCCCTGCAGGATATTCCTGAACACATTAGCAGTATTTATAGGGTGTTAAACCCTGTGCAAAGATCCTGTGGTACTTTTCAAAGTCCTGATTTGACCTAGATGAGAATTTAATATTAATAGAGTTGTATGTACATGCCAGTAAAAACACAAGTGTTAGAGGGGTCAGGGTGTAATACAAAAGGCTGTGAAGTCAAAATCAAACACAGCTGCATTCGAATCTGGCTTTAGGACATACCAACTTTGGGATTGCAGAAGAGTTAACAGCCTCAATTTCCCACATATGAAAAGAAGCGGCAGCATGATCACAAGAGATAATGCTTATTGAATGCTTCCCATGTTCCAGGCATGCTCTTTAGTACTGTGCATATTTTAACTCAGTTACTCCTTATAATAAATTTGAGAAGTAAACATTATCTCCCCATTGTACAGATGATGGCATTTAGACACAGAGGATAAAATAGCGTGCCCCAGGTCACAAAGCTAGCAAGTGAAGAGGCAAGGAGTTGAACCCAGGCAGTCTGATTCCAACATCTGGGTTCTTCAGCTCTACTCTACACTGCTTTGTGACACTTTTGTGAGAATAAATGATATAACATGCATAAGCTATCTAGAAATGTGCAAAGCATAAAAAGAGAAAACTTTACTTGAAAGTGTAACTAACTGGACTTATGACTTAGAGGAAAAGACAATAAAAAGTTGTTCTATTTTTTTTAAGATGCAAAGAACATTTACCTAAACTTTACCACATTTCTCTGGATGTGAAATTCTTCTTCCTTCTTAGAGTCCTTTAATTCTATTCCAAACCAGGTTCATGTTTTATCTTCCAGATTATTCTGTTAAGAGTTTTAAAGGTAAGGTGAGAGGTAAGTTCACTCTTTGGAAATAGTGTAGCTGAAATATACATATTTTAGCATTGATTTTCCACAAAATTTACAAAGGCAAGGATTATTATGCCTTTTTTGTCACTTATATTCTTAATCAGCAATGTTTATTCATTCAGTAAACATTTCTTCATCAGGTGAATCAACATAAGCACTTACCGTATACCAGACAGTACAAAGCCCCGAGAACACAATTTATTTGTATTTCATCACTATGGGGACATTTGTATTTCTTACTTCCTGGAATCTTCATTTTCCTTCGGGCACGATTCCCTCAGTTTAGTTTGGGAAAACCATGTCTTACTCCTCACTCTTAGCTTCAGGACAACTTGGTATCATTTCCTGGCTTCCTTCACATGGCATCCCTCTGGCTACAATGACTGTTTAGAGATTGGTAGATAAATTAATCCTACCAATTAAACTGATTCTCAGGAGTTTGCTAAGAGTTTTGGGAAAAAGACATTGTTTCTCTTACACTAGGTGGTATCATGTGAATATGAAGTCCTCAAAGCTTCCAGAAAAAAATTTCTATCTTGAGGACAGCTCACCTTAGAATGAAACCAACCCAATACATGCCAGTGTATTGAGTGTTCAGATGGAAAAAATGTTATAACAAAAACAAATACTTGATGCTATCAATGAATGTCTGTATTAAGCCACCCCTGGAAGTCCATCCACCAGTCCTTTCAGCTGTATGTGAACCAATAAATTCCTTTTTATTATTTAAGCCAGTTGAATTTGGATTTTATTTCTTAGAAATAATAGATTTCTGATCGCTATAACTTCCTAAAGTGAATGTGATCTAAAGTTTTTGTCTTTGATAGCCATGAGAATGCACTAGCACGGTGAGTTGCTGTTAGTACCAGGTGTCTGTGCCCTATATTTTAAGCTCCCTGGAGCTTATTGCTACACAGTTACTTCTCCACAAAAGGTCTGTTAGCTGATTTGCCAACATTTTTGGTTTAGGTGGGGGCTTTTTTTCTTTGTTTTATTGTGTTTGTTTTATTATGTTGTTGTTTTATGGTATGATTTCCCAGAAAGAATTCAAGAACTGGACAAATGTCTAAGTATTTTTATAACTTGTTGTAGTGGTTCAACCAGAAATAACACTTTTGATAGCTAGAGACTGAATAATAAGAAGTCTCTGGACAGATGTCTTTGAAGATATATTTAAAAATATGGCACTATATCTGCTATTGTCAAAATATCCTACAAAACACTGGGTATATGAGGAAGAACAGTAAGCAGAGTGAGGGGAGAATTATTTCTCTAATTCTTCTGACTTATTCAGCTTTCCTCCCCCTCACTTGCTCTACCCACCTTCACTAAACCTCTTGGTCTTCCTCAATATGCCAGGCATGTTCCCACTCCTGGATTTTTGCAGTGACTCTTCCTTCTATCTGTTAGACAGCTGGATTGCTGATGCTCTTAATTTTTGTTCCTCTGGATATTCACATAATTGTCTCCCTAACGTTTTTTAAGCCTTTATTCAAATATCTCTTTTCTGTGAAGTTTCCCCTGCCATCCACTTAAAATTGTAAACACTCCCCTACAAGCCAGCAATTTCTATTTGTCCCATGCTTTAAATTCTCTATAGCTTTTGTCCCCATTAAACACACTATATGCTATATTTCTTTGTCTGTCTGCACCCACTAGAATGTAACTTTCATGAGGGCAAAGGTCTTTTGTTTTGTTCACAGCTGTGTCCCCAATGCCTACAAGAGTCCCTGGCACTTATTGGCTGATAAGTACAGGCTTGCTAAATGTAAAAATACGACCTTGTACTAAAACTGAATCATTTTGTATTTCTAGAAGTCTCACTCCAAGAAAGCCTTTAAGAAGAATAAAAATTAAGAAGATAGATTTAGTTATATGTGAAAAAATGAAAATAGTTAAGACTGAGAGACACTGTGATTGAAATATGAAACACTAGAACAAGGAAACATACCTGGAAGTTTGAAAAAAGCAAACTTGCATTATGTGGCATGGGTAGGAATCAAGACTTTAGACAGTAAAATGTAACATATTGTGAGAAAATGTCTGAAAGGTGTAACTCCTGTGTGAATAAAGGCCAGATTAATTGGGGAACGCCTGAAAGTTTGCATCTGCCTCAAGTCTTTCCCATGGTGAACCAGGAGCCCTCAAGGAGAAAAGATTGCACAACACCTGCTCCATAGATGGGTCAGAGGAGAAGTGAAATTTGGATTAACCCCACTCTTATAAATAAAACTACAGGACTGGATTCAAAGGGAAGTTTCCAATTCCTGTCTTCAGAAGAGAGTCAAGAAGCCACCACCAAGGGAATAAGTCTGTAAGAACGTTGTTAAGTGTCTGTAACCTTCATCGCATTCCCACATTTGTTATTTTTATCTCTTCAATATTTTTACCAGAGGAATTAGCAGTAAAATCCTTAAAACAAAAGAAGTCTGTGTGATTCTGTCAAAGGTAAGTAAATAAAGGGTCAAAACTGGCCAGACTTCACAAGTCTCTGCCTTCCTTCTTGGTAGATAACAAAACCCCAGAAGATAGAGTGGCGACAGCAGTATTGAAAAGACAGGAAAATGGACTAAAAGGAATCTTGCCAGCTTGCAGCAAGAAAGAGAAGAAGAGTCCAGTATGAGATGGGCTCTGTGGAGGTTCTGTAGAAAACTTCAGGCTTCCTGACATTGAAAATTTCATCACCTTTAAAAGATAAAGAGTTTATAAATAAACAAGTTCAAAACCATTTTAAATATATTTGTGGTGTAACTAAATTATAAAAGAGTATTTTAAGCAAATGAGGAATGCTTGGGATTCTTTTTGGAGTGTGAATTGTGCCAAGCATCTCTAAGAGCCTCAAATATATCTTGATGAGCATCAGAGACCAAATCATAGACTGGCTAGATGATAACTTGTTTCACCAAGTATGACACATGTGACCTTCTATGATTATGTTGAGTAACTGCTTTTAAATGAATATGCCCATGGAAATCTAGCCTAGTAGATCCCTTGGTAGAAGGAAGTATTTCTTAAAAAGACAGAATATAAAATGCATTTTATAATGAAGTAAAATTTTGCATCTTGCGTCAGAAAATGTTCAGAAAAATATGCCACACCAAAATGTCTACAAAGGTCATCACTACCTCTTGCCAAGTTTACTGAATACATAAATAATGATGTATCTCTATGCAATTGTTTTTGACCTATGCCCTCATATTTAATAAGTGCACAGTATTTAATTATATGATAACCTCACAAAAAAACTCCATTAATATTTACATTTCTCTCCAACTCATAGATGAATGATTCTGAGTCTCTTGACGGTACATGACTCACTTGTGTTCTATCTCCTGGCACTTGCATCTTGATAGTACATTGTGGATGACCAACAGCCTTCAGGTCAAAACTTTGCTCCCATCAAAGCTTACTAGTAAACAACTCTATCTACTGACTTCTTAGATGAAAAATACCAAAGAAAACTAAGATAGCAAGAAATGAGGTGAGTAAAGATCTCACTCAGACCTGTTGTTTCATTTTGGAATAAGTCCTCCATGAAGTGATGAGATGTCCCGGATGGCTGGCCAGACACATTCCTTGAATGATGAGACAGGTCCCCAACAATAGGGAAGTGTTCTAGCAATCCCTGAGTGCTGTAACAATATACACGTGCAAACATTCCGTCCCCAAGAGAGAATTTCTGGTAAAATAATTTGGCTCACTCTCCCAATTCAAACAACTGCAGATACATTCCAATGTGTCATTTTCAATAAAGACAGGTGGCCTGCTGATTCTTCATACCGGAACTCTGCTCTGTGCTGTGAATACCGGAACTCTGCTCTGTGCTGTGAATACAATGTAAACTGCAGTTTAGCCATACATGTATATAAAGTATTTACTGTGACATAAATCAGAGCCTCTTCAACTGGTTTTATACCAAGCATTCTATTTTCTACACCTTTCACAGAGTTATAGAGTAGTCCATCTTTTTTTCCTAGAGTATTAAAACTTTAGTTGGCTACCATCATGTATGTTACAAACTTTCTCACTAGCAGCTGAATTAAGCAGCGGAATTAATACACAGATAAGCTGTACTCTGTTATCACTCCAAGCCTAAATGATTCATTGTATTCTTTTTATGTTTTCCATTTAATGTGACACCACTTGTACACCCATCTTCATGTTCTTACTGTAACAACCTATGCTTTTGGAGAAAGCTTCTAGAGAGCCAAGCAGGTACAGACAGAAGTACAGACGAGTTATGTGAGAAGCATGCAGAACAGACGGTTCTGAAGCTATGATGCCTTCATTTCTGGTTATTAATCAAACTATTGGTGCCAGGTTTCTCTTCTGTGTGGTCAATTCTGCATTAACCTTACCAGTGAATAAAGATTATTAGCTGTACAACACAAAATGGATTATAATCTTGACCCCTTAGCTTGGAATAAAGAGTTTATTGCTGGACTAAAAGAAATAATTCTGCCAGAGAGAGGCTTTGGTTCCAGGACCCATCTTCTGAGGTAAATAATTACTTGCAAACCTACGTGTATGTGATAGAGGATGACTGGAATAAAAATGGTCTAATTTTTTGAAAATCTGTAAATATTTTTTTCCAGTTTTAAAGCCAAAGTACTGTCTTCAGGTTCTTCACACCACTGTGAGTTCCTAAATATGCCCACATATACACTCAAGCTCTCGTTCCTGTATTCTAGCCCTTAGGAAATATCTGGAGGTCCTTACTAGACCTTACCATGAACTCTCAGTATAAATTTGAGGACTCTGATGAAGAAATTCTACTTGCAATATGTAGTATACATAAACAGCTTATTGAGAGGTCTTAATTGGTATAAATATGATTTTTTCTCAACCAGTGCTATTAGTCATGCTGTATTAAATTTCAATGTCTCAACCCCTAATGAGAGTAGGACAGTCCTCGAATCTCTGGATGCTTTTTGACAATTAAAACACAGTTCAAGTTAGTTTAAAACTTCAGTCATGGGGCTTCCCTGGTGGCGCAGTGGTTGAGAGTCCGCCTGCCGATGCAGGGGACATGGGTTCGTGCCCCGGTCCGGGAGGATCCCACATGTCGCGGAGCGGCTGGGCCCGTGAGCCATGGCCGCTGAGCCTGTGCGTCCGGAGCCTGTGCTCCGCAACGGGAGAGGCCACAACAGTGAGAGGCCCGTGTACCACAAAAAAAAAAAAAAAAAAAAAAAACTTCAGTCATGTATCTTTGTAGAGCTTTGTAGAATTCTTCCTCTCCCCACAGAGACTGAGCTTCCAGGCATGAGGAATGTGAGTAGAGCTAGAAGCATCCATTTTATTTTACACACCTCTCTTCCACTTCCATTTTGGATGTTGGGTTAGGGGAGAAAGATGAGAGGACGAAGGGAAACATCTTGTTTTGCAGCAGGGCAAGAGTGTTGTTTTTTCTTTGGCTAGCACTGATGCCTTCTGTATCATCACTGTCTGAATGTGGACCTTCGTGGGCAGCAAATGTGCTCTTTGGGCAGCCCATGGAGTTTCCTCAATACTGGGCTCGGATTCAGGCTCAAGTTCAACTCTTCAACTCCTAAACTCCTATGGGCTCTCCACATCCAATATGCAGGTGACCTATCTTAAGTGAGATACCAGCAACGCTACTTTAGCTCAGTTAACCTTCCATGGTTCCAGACTCGAAGGAAATTCAAATACCAGTACTCTTGCCAATCAGACTTTGGTAATGTTGGCTGAGTTGAAATGACAAGTTATCTAGCATCTTTCCTTTTCAGCTTTGACTTTGACGTAAAAATCAGATTTAATATCCTATAATATTTAAATTTTAAAAATACATGAGACACTATGTAAAATAGCATCAAACTGACTACAGTAAATGACAGCTCCACAATTTAGTATCTGTGTAAGCTTGACTAAGTCACAACATCTCTGAGCCTAGGTTTCCTCAAATGTAAAATGGATAATGATAGTCCCTACTTCAAGGTTAGCTTAACTATATGGATATTGACAGGTTAGCTATATGGACAAAAAGTTATTTTTTGAAATCCAGATATCTGTTTATGCATTAAGAGTAAAATTTCAACAATATAAAAAACATCAAAATTTTACTTCTGAAATGATTTCACACCTAGATATTTTACACCATAGCTATTTGTTTCTCTCTGAATGCCTTCCAAACAGATTTTTTTTTAATGCTTCTCATTTCCTGGGAGAAACTGTAATTTTTAGGATAAGCATATCAGCATTTTCTAGAGCAGTGAGGCTCAAGTTTTACCTAAGAATTACTCACAAATATATTCAAATGCATCTTGTTAGGCACAAACCTCAGATATTCTGATTTAATAGAACTACAGTGGAGGCCATGGATCTGTGTCTTGACAAACAGCCGTTGCTTCCTAAGGAATTTGAAGCAGGTGATCCCCAGACCACACTTAGAGTAACATTGTTTTAAGACAAATGCAAACTCTCACCAGTGGATTCCTGTGAATGTTTGCAGCTATGTATACCTTAGTTTGCAAGGAATGCCTTGCACAATAGAAAAGACACAGGAGTAACTTGTATGAAGACATTAAAATTGTGCCTTGATCTTTGATTCTATAGTTACAGAAATTATGATATTTCCAAATAATTGTAACATTGCATACTTATAATGCATGGGCAACTCTATTACCAAAGCAGGGTCTCTTAGAGGTAAAGAGGAGAAAACTGACCTTGAAAGCAATGAAGCACTGAATTATAACTATATCTAGGGGGAAAATGACAAATCTCTATTTTTATTGTCTAAATAAAGGACATTTAATAAAAGACATGAAGTCTGCAAAAACAAATGAATTTTTCCTAAGCATGCTTTCTTAAAAAAAATTTTATTATGTTTTATCTCTATGTTAAGTAAGATGGCATATGTAAAATCATGTAATAACAGGTGCTATGCTAATTATTTTCCTGGAAAGTTTTAGTTTCTTGATTTAAATTTGTGAGTTTCTTCCTCTGTCTCTGTCTGTCCTTTTCTGATTCAGAGCACTTTCCTTAAACCAGGAAATCATCTGGAAAATCTCTTTAGCATTTTGATGCAAACAATATTTTTTTTTCTTTTTGATCTTTCTCCACTTCCCCCCTAAAGCCAATAGCACTGTCCCCCAACAGGTACAATGAATGAAATGTCCCTGCTTCCAAGTGAGAAATACATTGAAATGGTAAGTGGCAATATACACACCAGTGATCATAATATTGAAATTTTTAAATAAAATGATGGACTTTCTAACCACTTTGCATGCAGCAAGGTAATGATGCTATAAAAGAGTAGGTCTTTTGTTTTAAGATAAACTTCTCTTTGTCTCTAACTGAGGAGAGACCACCTTATCATCCAGATTTCTCTGCAGAAAACATATTTGTACATGAAATTTACTGGAGGAGTCTCTCTGCTTATCCTGATATCTATAGCGGCTCATGATTTTGCAACTGAGCTTGTCCTCATTTAAAATTTTTTTGTGTCTAAACCAGAAAAATTGTGTTGTCTAGACTCAGTATGATTTCCCATAGTGCCTCAAATCATTATTAGAAGCATTATATAAAAGACAGATTTGTTCTTGTGTCTCTTCATGTACAAAGCATAACTCCGTCCTGCCGAGAACTCATTGCGTTCAGACAACCAAATAGCATGTGTGAACCTTATGTTATTCTGCCCTTTCTCAATATTTAAAAACCGATACCTATCCCTTTAAGAGCATAAGTGTTTTCCTAAGTTAAAAAACTTTCAGTTCAGGCTTGGCCTGCATTAACTCTATTGAATTCTTCAAATACATACCAGGTTAATGAAGGCTAAACCGTGGTGGGCTAAATTTTTTGATAAATATCGAGGTCTTCTTTGATCCTGATAACCCACAAATGTTCAGCAAGAGTAAGTTTTCACGATCAGCATGCAGTGATTTTGATATTTAACTTAAGCTTTAGCCCAGTGTGGTTATTTCACTTATATGGATGGTATGCTTAGAACTAAGAAGCAGGAAAAATTGGAAACAGCCCAAGGGCACAAGACATGACGTAGAAGGCACTTTCCCGTTGGGGTTAAGGGTCTGCAACATTTACTAGTGGCTTCAAGGGTTGTTTTTGTAGGTAAGTTTGTTTGAAGTAAAACAAAACAAAAGCTCAAAGAACATTTATTCATTTTATTTTATTTACCAGCCCTTGTCTGCTTTCTTTTATGAATCTCCGTCTCCCTTTTCCATCATGGTAAAGGTTCTGACTCTGATCAGAGAGTAGGTCTTTCCATCATTCCAACAAATACTAAATGAGATAGGGTGAAGGTGTGTAAACAGATACACGTTGGAAGTAACTACTTTCACTACTTAAGTTATAATAAATAGCAACCCCCAATAAATGCATTGTAAACTCAAATTTTCCCTGAGTCAGAATAAATCGTATCTCCAATTTGTAGGATTCAATGGCCCTTAGGATCAAATAGAAAGAGAGAGGTGTGTCTATAGAGTTTATGTAACATATATATGTAACTTACTCTGTGATTCCATTTGGATGTCTTTAGAAATCAGGATAACCCCTTTGGAGGGGTTATGGGCTGGAAGGGAGCATGAGGGGGCTTCTGGGTGTTGGTCACTTTGTTTTACTTGATCTTGCTGTTACTTAAATGGTTGTATTCAATTTGTGAAATTTGTTTAAGTTGTGTATTTATGATGTGTACACTTTCTGTATCCCTGTACTTAAATTAAAAATAAATATGTACATATATATGTAACCCAGAATTTCTTAATCTTAGCACTACTGACATATTGGACCTCATAATTCTTTGTTCTATGGTGGTGTTCTAGGGTGTTGTCCTGTGCAGTGTAGAATATTTACAAGTATTTCTGACCTCTCCCTATTAGATGCCAGTAGTATTTCCCCTCCCCAGTTGTGACAATCAAAAATGTCTCCAGATTTATCAAGTTTCCTGGGAAACAAAATCTTGAGAATCTGTAATGAAACCTATCATTGTAATGATGTCTAGAAGAGATAATTCCTTAAAATAAGATTATTACATCATGGCAACGAGTAACATTATCAGACTTGGAGTAACTTACGTGGGTTGGCTTTACTTGAAATTCATGCTGCCTTCAAAATCATTAAAGTTTATTATAGTTTTGATACGCCATGTTTCCCTGCTTAAAGTTCGTGCGTAGCTTCTATAAATCAAATACAGACAATTCAGAAATGCTTTTGACAGCTGATTGATTGATTAATCTCAGTTTTAAGCAGAATAATTGGCAAGAAAAGGGAACCCATTACAGGACTACTTTATTTATAGAAACAAGAGGACTCAAAATTACCTGCAAGACAAATATATGAGGGTATTCCCAGTTCTAATAACAAAACGTTTCTTTACAAATGGCTGTTGAGGCAAACAAGTAAGTAACTGAAAAGAATGAAAATTGCCAAATCTCTAGGCATGAAGAATTATTAATACAAGTTCAGATTGTTCATAACAACTGATAAAATTAGTAGTAACTAGGTTATTATAGAGACAAGCCAAACAAGAAATTCTGAGATAAAGTGCTCTGGATAAAGATTCAAACGGCGAGGTGTTTAAAAAACGCACGTTAATATTCTAAGCGAACACTTTAAAATGCTGCAGCACCAAACTCACAAACACCACCAAATCTTGATAGCTCTTTTTATCAGGACCAAATGCTTTCTGTTTAAAGGGCATCAAATATATTTTTGTTTGACTTTTATTTTTTGTTTTTTTGTTTTGGTTTTTTCTATGTGTATTTTTTAGAGACGACTTATGTCTTGAAAAGAAAAATAATACCATTAGAATTCAATGTTTTACCAAGAACTGTTTATCAGTGTTTCATTCTGTGCACTCAGAGCATAAATGCTTTCTTTTTTCCTGAAGCCAGATTTGGATCATTCACTTGAGCTGGGCCTGGGGGAGAAACACAGTGTGTATGATGAGCTGATTAATTACCAGAAATCAAATGCCTTGCAGTCAGGAGCTCTGTGCTTGAAAGCAAGCACCAGGACTAGAGGAATAGTGAGACCACATGCATGCATGGACAGACAGGAACACCTCGGGGATTAAGTTTCAGTGTGGCCTGAAACAAAGGACTTAAGAATGATTGTTTATCCTTGGCAGGGTGACCTGTGCGATCTTTTTTTACAAGAGCTTTCAGCATACGACTTTTAAAGTCAAAGAGTCCCTATTAAATCAACCTCAAGATTTTGTCATCTTAAAAAAAAATCTGCCTGATTTTCTCATTGCTTTTCCACTCCTTTTCACACTCCTTGAAACTTACGTAGTAATTCATAATTAAAGGTTAGGATATGTCTTATTTCAAGTCTGTGTGCATAAATAGAATCCTTTACAGCTGTCTCTTAGAAAGAGCTCCTCATTTAAAGTGGAGTGTGTGTCTACCTGGGAGATATAAACAAAGATAGAATAATATAAAGTGTTGGGGACAATATACTCTCGACCTCTGAAACCTTGAAAGCCATTAATAATCATAGATGGGCAAGATCTGCCTGCTGACAAACTTTGCTCGTCTTCAAAGCTCACAGAAATATGCAACTTACTCCCTGAATTCACTGTGTAGCTTCGTTTCTTTTCCATGACTAATATCCATAAAACCCACATTAATATCGCAGATCCATTTGTGTAAGAGGAGTAAGGTCAAAGGGTCCAGTACTGAATTCTCACACTGGAGACTATGCCTATTTTTAGTTGCTGGGGTTTTTTAACTTTTTTGTTGTGGAGATCATTTGTTCCCCCAAGAAATTGCTTATGCAATTTACTCTCTGCCCCCAAAGAAGCACCCAGAGATCCAGAGCTGCGGTGCAGCTGTGCTGCTTCCCATGGAGGCTCATTTCTCAGAAAGTTGTAACATGAGATACTGTAGATACCAGCTTCACTACTTCAAGTCACTGAAATACCTGAGCCCTTCTCTTAAATGGGTAGATTTTTTTTTTAATCAAAACTATTGATTTAAAAGAGCACTAGGCCAAATTATTTCTAAATCACTCGTTTGTCTAGAAAACAGGTGAATTGTGAGCTCTGAAAGTAAAATATGAAACTATTCTTTAGTATTCTCTTTGTTCTCAGGTTGCCTTAGAAAGTCCTTTGGCACTAAGCCAGTAGAGAAAGTGAGAGGAGAGCTCCTCAAATTTGGGTGAAGGGAAATAAGTCAAATCTGTACTATAAATATTTTAAGATTAACCAGTGGCATAAGTGGGATCCATGTTTGAAAGCTACATACAAGAGAAAACCAACACCAATGGGAGAAAATATGGGATGGAAACATTTTAAGATGTGTGTGGTGTTTGTTCACTCTTGTTGTCCGGTGGGTTTTCGGTTTGGGAATATCCATCTTCTCGTGACCTGCCAGTCTAGCATCCTCTGGCACAAAAAGGCTGTGGGCAGAGGAGGACACTTAGCCTAGAAGTGAAGACTCCAGTTGCCCTTTTTTGGCAGGACACTTATTAGGAACCCAACTGCCATCTGGGTTCGTGATTCGTTTGTTGCTAATTAGAAAATTGTTCATCCTTCCTAGGCATAAACTTCAAGACTGAAAACATATACAAGTATGTGAATTGCAGAAGAGCACAACAGAACTAATTTGACTAGAAAACACTAGAAAATAGAAAAAATCTAGAAAATAACCATAAAAATAGCAATGACCTGAAGTTTATCTATAGGACTAAAAACAAACAAACAAACAAAAAGAAAACATTTTTACAAAAATTAAATTTGTTTTCATTACTCATAAAACTTTTACCTTCTGCCAGCTTTTTACTTTTTTTTTAATGTCTGGATTTCAGGCTTGCTCTGTTCCTTGCCTATCCTATTCTACTTTTCATTCTCCAGTGATTTACTGAGCCTTTCCTCTATTTGCTAGAGGAATATAATGATGAAAAAGGCAATCAGTTCCTGGCCCCAAGTAGTTCACACCTGTACTCTCAGTGCCCAATATTCTATTCCTATTCATTAAACTACCCCATTATTATTCTCCCTATTTACCTTTTCCCCATATATCTTTATTTTACTTTATTTTTTTCATTTACCTGGAATGCATTTTATTCATATTAAATATTTATGGAGTTCTATATGTTTACCTGTGGTGTTGCAATTTGTTGATAATTTGGAGGGGATTTGTTGACTATTTTGCAAGAAAATGCAGGTTTAGTCACTTTTAAAATATTGTTTCAAAGATACTCTCCTCATTGGACAAGTGGTATCATTTAGGGATGATATCTAACACTGGGCTTCTTTGATATGATATTTTGGAGAAGCGTAAGACATAAGTTTTTAAAATAATTACATTTGAGTTTGAAATGCATTGTAGACTTCCCCCCTTTTGGCAGAAAATTTACCCTTCTAATTATGTTTACCTTAGGCTAATATTAAAATTGGTTTGCATTCCTTGACATAAAAACTCCCTCGGGGAGAGCGCACAGAAAGAGGGACTTGACCCAGAAAGATGCAGACAAGGGGTCTGCCCAGGGGTGCAGATTTAACCTAGATAGTACAGAAAGTGGATAAGCCACAAACATAAAACCAAGAGGCACTTGTCTCTAAAAAGTGAACTAGAAACCTTAACACTTTTCTTTTTTGCTAATTTTTTTTTCTGTTTTTTAATTCTTTATCCTGTTCAGATAAAAAATCACACAAAAAACTATTTCTTAGTCTCACCTTTTTATGTTAGCTTTTTTTTACCTTTTCAGAAGAAAATGTTATAATTTTTGTAATCCAAAACAGAAATAATTCAGTTGGCTTTACTTGGCAAGAATTTTAGTTATGCTTCTTTTTTCTTTTTTTTTTCTTTTTTTTTTTTTGCCCCTATCTAGATGCATTTGAATATAATTTGGATAACATCTCTTCTTCCCCCATCATCATTAACACTCTCTAGGAAATAATAACAATTGTAATTAAACAGTGCTTTTCTCCAGTGAACTCCAAATGATGTATAGCCATTATCTCAGATGTGGACTTAATATCCCTGTGAAGTAGGCAGAAGATAGGTACTATTATTCTCATTTCACAGATGGAGACTCTGTGTCATTGAGAGGTTAAATGAATTGTCCAAGATCACACCGTGTTCCTCTTTTAGAAGCTACTGTTTAGAGAATTGGCCATATTATATCTTATTAGCAATATATGTCATTACTAATGACTATGATCAACATAAAGGCATCCATTGAAGTCTTCCAGGTATAAGGGAATCAAATGTCAGCTCAAAAGATATACAGATAAAGAAAATATATTCTCCCTAGAGTTTCAGAGACACTCAGTCATTCAATAGCACAACTTTTATTAGCCTCCTTTTATGTGCCAGCTACTGTTCTCCCACTGGGTATATAACTGTGAAGACTCAGTCCTTGCCTCAAGGAACTTAAAATGTGTGGGATAGAACTGGTGTTTTAAAAGATGCTTATATTTATTTGTAAGGAAATATATCAGGCTGAGTGATCATATATTAAAGAAATCCAAAATACTATTTTGATATTGAGTTCTTTGGTATATATTTTAGAACTTTGTGATTTTCCCCTTACTGCTTAAGTCACATAGTACACAGGTCATTGAATTGACCTCTAATTGATCCCTCTACAAGGATCAGTTTTAATATTCTAAAATATTATATTAAATGAGAACTAAATAGCAAAAGTTATTCACATTATATATATATTTTTAAAAGATTTCATAATTCCTATGGCAGTACTTATGGGACTTTTATTATAGTAGACAAACAAGCTATAGAGTCCAGACTCTTCAATTTGGAGATTTAAAGATGTTTCAGTTTGACTGTTATTCTCTCAGCATCCAGATTACAGATCGAGTGCCTTCTCAACAACTATGCTTTTATGGTCATATTCTAATACATTTATTATTTAATGTATTTGGTTATCCTCATCAGTCTTCACAATGCTATATTATTTTTTAACAACTTTATTGGAATAATGCTACATTATTTTTTAAAGAACTTTATTGGAATATAATTACTTTACAATGGTGTGTTAGTTTCTGCTTTAAAACAAAGTGAATCAGCTATATGTATACATATATCCCCATATCCCCTCCTTCTTGCATCTCCCTCCTACAAGCCCAATCTCACAATCTATTTTCTCTATGACAATGGTCACTATCTGAAAGTGAGGCTTATGGAAGAGGCCAAAAGTCTTGGAATGTGGCGTTTCCAGATGCTGTTCCTTCAATGACTCCACAAATCTACTTTAAAACTCTTTTATTCTTTTGAAATTTTCCTCCTTTCTCATTCTCCATTCAACCATAGATCAGCTTTCAGGAATCACTCACCTGTGTCCTCAATGATGCTGCACCTCACCATCTTTGAAACTATCCCATATGCTTTCTACACAGGAATGGGACTAGGGCATGTGGAATTCATTAAAGATATTTAGGTAGCTAGGAGAATCAGCACATACCCAGGGCCTAAACAATATCAAAAATTTTACCTAAAATTCACAAGCTTCTCTTCACAATTCCACTGCCTTTTAGTCATTCGGTTGGGAAGTGAGTATACTGTTCAGTAATTTGTGCTTTCAACTTTTGTGTTGTTCTACAATGAGGACATCTATCTATGTGCATATTGTGATTCATATGCAAAAACACACACATTAACAGTTATGTATAAAGAGACAGATTTGTGAGCATGAGTTTACTTATTAACTAAAAGCCTTTTCCTTAAAATGCAATGTAAGGTCTATTTCAGTCTTTAAAAATTTTTTTTTTCAGTTTTATTGTGGTATAATTGACAAATAAAATTCTGGAAGTTGTGCCATTTATGAAAACATGAACAAACCCAGAGGGCACTATGCTAAGTGCATAATCCAGACAGAGAACAAATACTGCATGATGTCACTTATGTGTGGAATCTTAAAAAAAAGAAGTTAATTTTAATAAATGAATCTATCATCCACCTCAGTTTTTCTTCTTTGGGGGATTTTAAGTTTTGTTCTATACATCTTTTCCTGTATCTTTGCTTTGTTACTCCAAGGTAGTAAAGGCATGTGAAAATATACTATCTTCCAAACAGATAATAAAATTATTTTTATTATTCTATTATTGTTATGCTTTTCTGGACACAAAGACAAAAACTAGGCAAAGAAGTTTGAAAATTTTGGTTTTGAAGAAATCAAATGTTCTAAGAAAAACTGCAATGTCCATATTGTCTGCATTCATTAGTCAGTATCAATTTTCTGCTCTGTTTTGTCTACCCGAGCCTAATCTCTTATATTTACAAAAGTTAACTGTCATATTTGTATGCACTCTTCAGTCTTGTTTGTGATCAATAGTGTCCTTGCTCCTTAACATTCAAAAATGAACTTTTCAGAACCTTGGGGACAGCATATCTTGATGTGAGGCTTAACTATATACCATTGTTCACAGTTCCTTTACTGACCAAAAGTGCCTTCCTTCTTGATGGTGAATACAAACTCTTTAGTTATAGTAACATAGAACAGTTGTGTGAACTGGTTCCTTTCCTGGGGTGATGGGGTTGGAGGAGGGGAATATATCTAAACTAGAAAAACCAAACAGTCTTCCTTCATTGAGCATATATGTAATTAATTTGAAATATAAACCTTAGAGAGAACAGAGATTAGAAGAGAATCTGTGATTGTATTTAGTACTAGCATCTATCTTCATGGGTTTTTTTTAATTATTAAATCCTCTTTAAGAATTTGTTCTCCAAAGAAAAGAAACACAGATCATCAACAATTCTAAAAGTAGTTGAGAAATAAATGTAAAAGGAACTATTCTTGTCTTTTGTTTTTGAAGTTCTGCTCTTGTTGCCAACTGTTGTTTAAGTATGTAGATGTCGTAGAAACAAAATGAAGTATGCCCTTTTAGCTGTAGGTGAACCTTAAAAAGGTCAGGTCTATAAGACCTGTCATTTTTTGTGGTTCTAATTGTTGAAAAGGTAGAAAGAGTCATTTGAAGAATGAACTCTTCTTTTCATGCTTTCCTTTTTAACATATTTTCCAGCACCAGTTAACAGAGCAAAGAAGTACAAACTCACAAATCTCATTCATTGAATAAGCTGTAACAAATATTTAAGGTTCTACCATGTGCCTTCATTGTTCTACAGATTAGGGATACAATGGGGAATGAGGATTCTTGAGATTGTTGAGTGTCTATTTGAGTGGGAATGGGGAGGTGAGATGGAAAATAAAATTATTTCAGATAGTGACCATTGTCATAGAGAAAATAGATTGTGAGATTGGGCTTGAAAGTGACCGGGTAGGGGGGAATCCTTAAGAAAGGGTAGTAGGGAAGGCAAACCTGAAGAGGTAATATTGTCTGACATCTGAATAATGAGAATGAGTTAGAAGGCAAAGATCTAGGAAAAATGTGTTCCTGACGTAGGGAACCACAGGTGCAAAGGCTTGGATGTAATGAAAAATTGTCATGTGTAAGGAAAGGAGAGATTGTAAGAAAATTGAGCAAGTGCAATACATGGAGGAAATGATGCCAAAGAGCTAGTTGGAGGCCAGATTAGGAGGGCCTTGAAGACCATGGTAAGAAGATTGGATTTTATTCTAACAAAGAATCGAAAGTCTTTGTATGGTTTTAAGCAAAGGAGTGCTATGGTAGGGTTTATATATTTTAAATATCCATTTGTTGCTCTGTGGAAATGGACCTTAGGGAAATGAGACTAAAAGGGAGGTCAGAAAACTACTACAATAGTCCATATAAAAGATGATAGTAACTTGAATTTGAGTGTTTAAGAGTAAAAATCAGAAGTAGTGTAGTTCAGGAAATGCTTGTGCTTGCTGATGGATTGTGTGTAAGTCATGAGAGAAAGAGAGGAATCACAAACAGCTCCTGAGATTTGGACCTGAGCAATTTGGTAAATGAAAGTCCCATTAACTGACAAAACAATGGCGAAGGATAGGTTCAGAAAGATGGGAAAATCAACAGCCAACAATTGGCTGTTAAGTGATTCCCACTACATAGATTGAAAAGATGCTGGTTCGGGAATCATTCAGTCAGTGTGAATTTAACATTTTATACTAGGCCTCACTAATTGGACAGAATATGAATAAATTGCCCAAACAGTTGCTTCTATCAAGCTCTAGCCAGGTAGGATCCTGAGAATGATAGAGTTAAACTGGATTATTCTCAATGTTCTAAGCTGCTGAGGCTGAAGGAATTGAAGTTTAATATTTTTGTATTGGAAGTTGCCTGGTCATCTCTCTCAACAATGGATGGCTTTTCTCTTTAGTCTCTTCAGAAAGAGATTTCCCTTCAAAAGCAGTTTAAAATACCCTCCCTGCAATTATGATAAAGGGGAGACTGCTGATCATTGTAGATCAGGCAAGACAGAGCACTGGTATTTGAAAGACAAAAAATCATTTTAGGGTTAATAAGTAAGACCACAAGACAATTTTTAATACTTGGAAGGAAAGTAATCTAAACAATCTCATAAAAGTGGTTAAGGTCCTTTTCACATTTCTTAATTGAAGAGATTTAAAAATTTATATCCGGACCATATGCTATAATTTATGACTCAGTGAATTAATTGTTTATTAATATAACAACTAATTAGTTAATTCACTCAACAGATATTGTATAAGTATCTACTGGGCTTCAGACCCTGAGCTGGTTGTTGGATATAATGCTGGGACAAGATCTGGGTGCTCGTGGAATTCAGTTTGATAAAGCAGGCAAGCAAACAAATAAACATGTGTAATTGCAAATTCTGTAAGTGGAAGGAAGAAAAGACTAAAACCCAGTGGGAGAGAATCATAAGGAAGACCTAGTTTAGACTGGGTAATGTAGAAAGATTTCTCTGTGAAGGCAAAAATTAGGCTGAAATCTGAAAAATAAAGATTCAGTCAAATGAAAAGTTGTGGGGAGAAGAAAGAAATGCATACTGTTAGTCCAGCCCATGCAAGGACTAAGGATATGGTGAATCCAGGGAATTGAAAATAATGGGTGTGGCTGGAAGGAAACAACAGGTGGAATGAGATGAATTTGAGAATAGGAGCTAGATCATGAAAAGTCTTATTAAGACTTGTCGGCCTTTTAATTTGCTTGCTTCCAAATGCAAGAGAAAACAAGAATGTGGCACAATTTGGTGGAGGTTCTTCAAAGGTCACTCTGGTTGTTAATGTTAATAATAGATTAAAAGAGAGCAAGAATGGAAGTAGAAAGATATGCAATTCAGCTATATTTCAAATGAGGAATAGTGATGGCTTAGCTTAGGAGGGATAGTGGAAGTAGAAATGGAAAGAAAAGCTGTAGATTAGACATTCATTTTGAAGGTAAAATAAGCAGAGCTCAGTAATGTACCATAACTACAGAGAAAAGCATGGGTTAAAGGAACAATTTCCAGGCTTGAATCCATGGGTAGATAGAATTAATATAAAGAAAATCAGCACCATTTTCATGCTTGTATTCTAATTCAATTATTTTTATTTAAATTTTTATTGTTTTGCTGAGTAAATTGAACAACTATTTCTCTCATTTTTTACTGAAAGAATGAGACACCCTTTCCCTAGTGAACTCACATAAAGAGAGCAGCCAAGCCTTTTTCTTGGAGACTTTCTCCTTTGTCCTCAGGAAGCACTGACAGAGTTCTCTTCCTATTCCTCTAGCCCAGGCCCTTAGAGCACAACTGCCCACCAGGTAAGATACTGGGAGGGTCTACTGTATTTTCAGGTAAAAAAATATAGCATGCTTCTTTTTTTTCTTTCCTTTATTTCTTTTAAACTTAACAAGGCTGTCTTATAGCTACCCAGTTACCAAAAGAAGAAAAAGAAAAGAAAAAAAATAAATAAAACGAAGAAGAGAGCTTAGCCTAGTTATTAAGGGGATGCCAAAAAATGTCTCAGTTTTTATTTAACAATATTTATATTCCTCATGAGCAGAATATATTAGAGACAGAGAGATATAAAATTTTATTTTTATTCCATTAGAAATAAGAAATTGAGCTTAGGTCCTATGATCTAGAAGTCTGTTAAAATGCATCCCTAAGCATAGCTTATAGGTTTTTTTTAAACTATTCTCTTAATCTGGTCTCTCTCCCTTCCTCTCTCTCTCTCTCTCTCTCTCACATCGTGTGTGTGTGTGTGTGTGTGTGTGTGTGTGTGTGTGTGTATGAATCTTTACACATACACATACAGAGCATGGAAATTTCTATGCCATACCTTCTGCCAACTTGGAAACAATTCTGAATCTGTCCCTAAATGTGATGTATCAATATTATCTAAGTTTTCTGAACTTATCAACTAGATACAAATACTGAATTAAATATTTGATGTCTAAGTACAGTAGCTTTGATTAGTTGTCTTGCATAATGACTTCAAGGAGACTTCCACTCCTGAGTATCTGATTTGAATTGGAGTTCAAGGTTGGGTTTATTAGAATGGTTTTATAGAAAGGTTAATTCAGTTTTGACCTCCTTGAACCCTTATTCTTGGGAGAATCTGTAAAATATTCCATTTATGAGCAGCAGATCAACACATAAACAGCATTTATTGAGCATATTTATGAACAGAACCCTAGGGGATGTAGATCACTGTGAAGGAAGTAGAAGATTTAATTCTTCTCCTTAAGAAAGTTACTGTGTAATGAAAAAAGACAAGTATATTATATATTGACCTAGCTGTCTCTCACTTATATAACCATAACCTGAGGTGACCATATGCACAAAATCAAAATAAGAAGGAATCAAGAAGCCTTGAAAATTAAAGAATAAAAGGAGAGGATGAGATAAGTTTCCACAGCAGGGCAATAAATGTTGTTCACTTTCTACTTGGCTAAACCTGGCTTTTTGGTTCAGTGAATTTGAGACTGAAAGAACCTAATCATAGAGCATGTAGTACCTCAGTGGGCCCCCTGTTTTATTCCCTGGTTTTAATAAACATTCCCTCAAACCTCTCCCCCAAATTAGTAATATAACTACTTAAGATTTTTAAGTGAAATGCAGAAATGTTTTTCATCAAATCCAGAGTGCTTATTGGGTGGTTATGTGAGAAGCTATTCATAGAGGTATTCAATTACAAGCAGCCAAAACAATTGTTCTAAGAATTATTGGATCAAAAAAAGAAAATGTGTCACCTGCAACAAGTATTACCACATACTTTCACTCACAGGCACACAAATGTATCCACATCCTTCAGCTTCATTTATTTAAATTCTTAGAGTTCATTTTAACCTTTTACTGTAGTTCGATTATCTAATTTCCATATTCATTACTCAGTAAGGAGTCTGATCACATTAGATGTTATACAACCCTCTTGAGCATGGAAAAAAATAACTTTAATGTCATGATGCCTACTTAACTTGAAAACCCGGTGGGAGACACTCAGTAAGCATATATTCATCTGACTGGAAGAAGGGGGAGACTAGAGCTGAATCTGGAGGCAAAATTGCATATTCATCACTTTTCCAAATTTGGATATACAGATGACTTTCTCAGTGAAGCAATCCCCAAGAATCCTGTGGAGTATAAATGATAGAAAAAGAATGAAAGGACTCCTTAAGGATGTATGTTTCCCTCATCTGACACCTTCACTTTTGTCCAAACTCTGTTATACTCAGAAGACCTTCTCTTACAATGAAGTAGAAATGCCAGGAAATGTGGGTGAATGTTATGGAGCCACAGGCCCCTACTTTAAATCCTTTGAAGAATGCATAAAAGCCACTTTCGTACCAGAAACAACCTCCAATAAAGTCACTCCTATTTGTGACATTTTAGTAGGTCTTACGATAAATTTAGTAGATTCTGACTGGTGGTTTAAGAAAATAAAATAGAATACAATGTTGTCCTTCATTGTTAATAAAATCATATTCAATATTAGCTGTGATATTTGTTTCAGTTTTAGGGGTAAGAATTGTTGCATAAAACATTCATTTCAGATACACACATATATTTATTAGGTCACCAAGTAAAATACATTTCTTCCTCTTTGTAGAGGTGTGTAGAGTCTGAAAACCCTTACTAGGATAAGGTATTATATCTTTGGAAGTTTCTTGTGAAAAAAATAAATATGTTGCCTAACCAAGAAGAATAACTCCAGAGCACTTCTTAAGGAGAGATGGTTGAGGGAAGGTGCTGCATTGCGGAGTTAAGGCCATCGGGACACAACACTGGAGATCTGAGTAGTGGATTCATAGCAAAGAGAGAAGTGCAAAGATTGGCAATGTCAAACACCATTTACTTGACAGTTTGTTCTGGTCCAAACCTGGAAGGAGGACACAAAGCAGGTGCTTTTTTCTTTGTTGAATAACAGAATGGCTGTAACTCTGGAAAACTATATTTTGCCTAAAACCTCTACAGTTACTGCAAATATAATACAGGGACAGGTGACAGTCACCAACAGAGAATAATTTCCAGAAACTGAATTAGGGAAACAAATCCAAACTATCTGAAATGGCTTTTTAAAAAATTAGTCAATAAGTGTATTCTAACCCAGTGGAATAATGAGGTATATCAAACAAAAATGGAAATAATGAAGTCAATATGATATTTTAAATGTTTATAATTTTAAAGAAATTTTGACCTAATAGAGCCATAGTTTAGAACATAATTCCAGTTTAAATGTATCATTGATATATCTTGTGTTTTAAATTATAATTTCAAGTTAAAAATTAAAATTTTTCTATGTTTATAATTGGCATTAGAACATTTAAAATAAATTAATACTTAAGCTTATTCATGAGTTGGTCAGACATTGAAATATTAACCAACAGCCAACATTTACCTGAAACTAGATGAGGCTTGAGAAATAAAGGGAAAAAGCCTTTATTCATCAGGAATTTAAATTATATTCTAATTCCTATAAAGAATTATAAAAATCTTGTAAAATAAAATGAAAACTTAAATATTTAAATATCTCCATATTCCTCTCAGTCCAACAGCTTTCAATTTCTGTTTCAATCATTCTTTTAAAATCTTTCTTTCTTTCTTTCTTTCTTTCTTTCTTTCTTTCTTTCTTTCTTTCTTTCTTTCTTTCTTTCTTTCTTTCATCAGTAGGTACATCAGTCAGTGTATGACATTGGTTATAATACAAATTTAAATACATAGATTGTGATATCAAGAAACACGTCTTGATTAACTGATATAGATGGGGAGAAAAGACATACTAATAAAAGCATAAATAACAATGCAAGAGAGAATCTGATAAAGCTCCAAGCATGTGATAAGACTAAGTCTGTAGGAGTTCAGAGGTGGGAAGTACTACATGGTTTTTACCTTGAAGCACTGATAATAATCAGAGGAGTTGAATCATAAGGACAGATTCAATTCCAGGCCAGAAATATAGGACAAGTAAAAGCACTGATAGAAGAATGCCTTAAATGTGTTTAGAGACTAATGAATGTATCTGGTTGATTACTGCAAAGGATTTGTAGAACAGGTATAAAAAGAAAGGATTAGAAGGTAGGTGAAGGAAGATGCTACCATCGCATCTGAATTCTTGTACCTCTTCTAAGAATCTAGAATCTAAAAGGATAGGTCTAGCATGTTTACATAAGGTCACCCAAACCTGCCCTTTTCCATTCTTTCCTCTCCCTCCTTCACCTAATTGGGTCAGTGCTAGATACCTGATGCAGGCTGGATGAACCAGATTATCTCCTCCAGAAATTTGGAACAGAAACATTGTGAACCTGAGTCACTTAGCTCCAGGAAGAAAAACAGCAAGATCATGAAATCAGAATAAGTTCTGGGGCAAATTGAAGACAAATACAAACTGTAGTTATTATGGAGTAGCAGAAGAGATCCAAATGGAGCCAAACATATAGAGAAATATATGGTAGAATATCTAAATATGTGATTTCTGGGATTAGACCACCAGGAGTCAATCCCAGCTTTTCCTCTAAAAAGCATGTTGATATTGAGAAAGTTACTAAACCTTCCTGTAAAGTAGGATGCAATAGAAACAGTAATTACCTTGGGCTATTATGAGAATTAAATGAGATAATACACAGAAAGTTCTTAGAACAGTACCAGGAACATGGTAAGCAATGTCAACTATTATTATTATTAAATCATTATTTTCCAGTCCTGCCTATATTCCCCACACGTGAGTCCTTATGTTCTTTAAATTAATTCACCTCTCCAAAAAAAACCTTGCTTGAGCTAGTTTGAGCAGCCCTGTTTTCCTTGCAATCAAATACTTTCTGACCTGAATGACTTAAAAGCTAAACTTGGGTGGGACAAGAAAGACTCCAAATATTAGGCTAAGAAGTTTGAAATCAGACCACTGAAATTTCCTTCTTCTAGATCTTCCTCTCTTAGTCAACCCAATTCCCAGAATTCAAATGTATGCTGAATCTCCCACTTGCCCCATATTTCCAGTTTGGTGAAGTGCAGTGAAATGGAGAAAACTTAGTTTAAAAGCTTATAGCAAATCTTTTTGTGGTTTTGCTTTTTCTGAATGCAGTTTGAATTGGGGAATTTTGTTGAGCATTTTCTGTAATTTCCAAGATGCATAGAAATAAAGAAATTTGAACTAAGAGCATATCTAGACTTTTTGTGATCATTGCCAAACCCACTCTATTCAAGAAACCTAGTATAAATTTTCATTTCTAAATGAATATAAGAAACTTGAGTTTTCTGAAGTCGTTTGTCAGAGGTGAGTTCTTAAGTGATTTGTAGCAATGTCTCATTCTTTAGATGTTCCGTTCCAGGTAAGCTCACAGATGGGACCTGGAGAGGATTTTATGATTTTACCATGAATGCTATTTTAAATATATATATATATATATATATATATATATATATATATATATATATATATATATATATATATATATATTTTAATCAGGCAATTTTCATTAGCTGTAAAAAGATATGCCATTTTAGTTAGGTATTCTGTGGTTAATTTTGCAAGTACTTTACAAGAGTAGTTTTTGATATCCATTTCAGGTTTTGTGGATTTATACTCAGGGAAGTAAACAGGGACCCTTACATGACCATTTGCAACCATTTGTGGGTAAAACCAAAGCCTGCAAAATTAGTTATTCTTGAAGAATGAAAAAATATATAGCAACCATATTTATATTATTACAGTTTGATCTGAATATGATAATCCTAATTATAATGTCTTTAAATAAATACTTGAATTCAAGAACAAGGTGCTCTAAATTTATTCCATGATGTAATTAACAATACAGAAAATTCTTGTTTTAAAACAACAAATCATATAAATAAATTTGTAATTACATTTAATTCTGTTTCTAAATCCAAGAAACAGATTACTCAAATAATGAGTGAATTATTAATTTTTTTTAAAACTAACATTTTAAACTTTTAATTTTAAAATAAATTTAGATTTACAAAAAAGGTTCAAAGATAATAAAGTCCCTGTATACCCTTTACCCACCTTCCACTAATGTTCACACCTTAACATAACCATGGGACACTTTTGGAAGCTACGAAATTAACAGTAGTACAATATGGTTATCAGAGCCAGAGACTTTATTCAGGCTTCACCAGTTTTTCCACTAATGTCCTGGTCTATTCAAAATTCCATGCTGTATTTTGTTATCATGCCTCCTAAGGAACCCCAAATCAGTGATAATTCTCAGTTTTTTGTTGTTTTTCATTAGCTTGATACTTCTAAAGTGTGCTGGTCAGGAATCTTGTAGAATATCCTTCTATTTTGGTTTGTCTGATGTCTTCCCATGATTAAACTGAGCTTATGGATTTGGAAGAGAGCATCACAGATGTGAAGTGGCCTTTTCATCACACCGTATCAGGATATATATATGAACATGACTTATTCCTGGTGATGTTAATCTTTGTCACTTGGTTAAGATGGTGTCTGCCAGGTTTCTCTGTTATTTTTGACTTTCCATACTCTATTGTTTGGAAGCAAGTTACTAAGTCCAGTCTATACTCAAAGGCTGGGGAATTAAGCCCCTCCCACAAACACACATACATACATGACCCCTGAAGGAAGGAGTATCAACAATTTGTAATAATTAATAAGTATTTGGGGCAGATACTTTGAGTCTATGCAAATGTCCTGTTTCTCCTTAAAGTTTTACCCACTAATTTTAGTATTCATCAGTAGATTTGGTATTCAAATTGTGATTTTCTATTTCCCTCATTCCTTATACATTTACTACTTGAAATTCTGTGAAAAAGAGATAGTCCTTTCCCACTTTTTATTCACTTATTAATTATTTATATCAGTATGAATTCATGAGTATATAATTTTATCCTCATGTTATAACACAGTACTATCATTATTCATTTTATTGCTCAAAATATTGCAGCTTTGACCATTGTAGTCTCTTTTAGGTTGGCTCTAATATCCTTTTTGACATAATCCCATTCTTTTTTTCCCCTTAAGCTCTTTTTTACTACTCCAGGCTCATATTTATTTCCTTCCCCAGCCCTAGACTAAGTCATTTCTCCAAGGAATACTATCTCTTTTTATTGGAAAATGGTATTTAGAAACCAAGATCTGGGCTTTCATTGTGCTTATTACTAGTAGGTGTCACTGCTTAGGGTATACCTCAGGGGACAGAGCTAGAAAAAATATATATGTGTATACTCACCTATGGATATAATTATATCTGTATCTATCTGCATATATTTGAAATAAACATGAGGTCAATCTGATATCTTTGAGACTGACAAAATTTCCAAATGCAACTATTAAGTCAGCACAGATTTCATTCAAATATCCATACATTTAGACTGTGAGTTTTTTAAAAGCCCTCTCGGAGTAGTCAGAGTTATAATCAAGTTCACTCTTGTCTAATGTCTTAAGTATTATATTACATTGAACTTATTTGAAACAAAATAAGCAAATGTTACATTACTAAAGAATTAAACTGACTACACATTCATTCCACAAGCATTTACTGAGCACTTACTAAACACAGAGAAAAGTAACAAGAGTAAGAATTTCAAGGCCCCTTACATCATAGTTTTATTTAGAGAGTACTATGCAATATTTCTATTGTTTTAATCGCCAATAATATACTGAGTTTTGTTGTATGTTTCATCACAAAAATACCTTGAAAATTCTTCCTGACCTCAGAATAGTTGTGCTCCAAAGGGACAATATAAAGATGTCATAAAACTTTTACCTTCATCATATGAACATATATGAACATAATTTTTATAGATTTAGTTTCTATTTAAAATGCTTTTTGTCCTGTTTAATTCTCCATGTTTCTTAATAAGGTCTTAATGATCAATCAAATCAAAAGTATTGAAATGTTTGTTAGAATAAGTAATGTCATTTATGTCTTAAAAAACTGATTAAACCCATCGCAACAGCTTATATGAGATCAGGACTAACAGACTTCTTAGCAATATCAGTTGGAAATGAAGCCTTGATACCTATATTTGTTGTATATACTTGGCCTCTTGACTGCCAAACCCATGCCCATCTGTTTAGATGGCAGGTTGCCTACTCATGAGTTGGCTGGCCTCTTATACTAGACATGAGTTCCAGCCAATGAGAGCTAACAAAATGCTTCAGGAGGCAGCTCTTCTTCCAGGAGGTCCTTTCTCATGCCAGAGTTAGAAGCAGTTGGCAGTATGCATCCGTTTAAACTTTGTTACACCTGTTGACAATTTTATGCCAAAAGCAGACAATACAACAAATGAACAAGAGAAAGCACAATGGATTTAATGAAGCTTAAAAATAACCCTTCTCACCCTCTTAGAAATAGATGCTTACTTTCATTGCTGATTACTTACACAGTTGACATTTAATTAATAGTAAGTGAGGATTGCCTTCTAGGTGACCAGAAAAGAGTGTGCAATAAGGTTCCTACATCTCCAGGATTTGGGCCTTTAACACTCCATATTGTGTCATGCAGTGAAAGTCAATAGTTACACTAAATATCTCTTTTGAATATCTTTTTTAAAATGCAGACATATGTCTATCAAAGAAGATTTCTTTTAAGGTATTTTTCTTTTACTAGAGAATTAAGGTAATTATTCCAATGATTCAGGCTCTCAAATGTACTGAAACTTAGATCGTCTCTTTTCTAGAACAGGTAAAGTCTAGTAGGTGGGGAAGCGGGGGAGGTCCATTGTAACACCGTTCCAGAACTTCATTTTAACAAACATCAGATAACCACTTAAAGTATATATATTTCAATAAAATATTATGTTCAAATATAAGAATAAAATATGTTTATTTACAATTATATTCATTGCTTGTATTGTTTTAATTAGCTGTGATTTACTGAGTTTTGTTGTATGTTTTATCACAAACATACTCCAAAAATATGTCTCTGTAGATCAAATGAATTGTGTTTTCAGCAAGTGCTTTAATTAAGAGAGTGCACAATTCCTCACCCCCCACATTAATTCTACTTAAACTGACACGAAGCTAGCACATCAGTTTTCTACTCAATGTCACAGAAACAATTCTGGGAAACAGGAAAAGTATTCAGTTGTAATAATAATGATAAAAAAAAAACATAAAATGATTACACTGGCAATACATAACGTCTCAAAGGTTTTAGGAAGTGGATGAGGTATCTAGTTGCCCTGCAAGAATCACAGTGGGCTCTTCCCAGCTTATTTCACAAGTGGAACAGCAACAGTAACAACAATGACAGCAGCAACTAGCATTTATTGATGACTTATTGTTTATCAATAAACAATTTAGGTTCTATGTTAAATTCCTTAGATTCATACCTCATCGAATGCTCAAAACACCGATTGAGAGACCATTTCTCCCTTTTACAGATAAGTAAACTGAAGCCCAGAGAGACTAAATAACTTGCCTCAGTGTAATAAGGAGTAAATGGCACAGTGCACCTTCAAATTCAAGCAGTCTGTCTTTTGAGACTCCAATCTTAATGACTGTATAACTCCAACTCATCTCTCATCGCTTTTATTTCATACTCTGTGCTCCAGTGGATACTGAACTGTTTTTTCCTTTGATTTAATTGAATTTTATTTTTTAATAGATCTTTATTGGAGTATAATTGCTTCACAATATTGTGTTAGTTTCTGTTGTGCAACAAAGTGAATCAGCCATATACATACACGTGTCCCCATATCCCCTCCCTCTTGATCCTCCCTCCCATCCTCCCTATCCCACCCCTCTAGGTCATCGCAAAGCACAGAGCGGATCTCCCTGTGCTATGCCGCTGCTTCCCACCAGGCAACTATTTTACATGCGGTAGTGTGTATATGTCGATGCTACTCTCACTTCGCCCCAGATTCGACTTCCTACCCCATGTCCTCAAGTCCATTCTCTATGCCTACCTCTTTATTCTTGCCCCGCAACTAGGTTCATCTGTACCATTTCTTTTTTTTTTTTTCTAGGTTCCATATATATACATTAGCATATTGGTATTTGTTTTTCTCTTTCTGACTTATTTCACTCTGTATGACAGACTCTAGATCCATCCACCTCACTACAATTAACTCAGTTTCATTTCTTTTATGGCTGAGTAATATTCCATTGTATATATGTGCTACATCTTCTTTATCCATTCATCTGTCGATGGACATTTAGGTTGGTTCCATGACCTGGCTATTGTAGATAGTGCTGCAATGAACATTGTAGTACATGTCTTTTTTTTAATTATGGTTTTCTCAGGGTATATGCCTAGTAGTGGGATAGCTGGGTCACATGGTAGTTCTATTTTTAATTTTTTAAGGAACCTCCATACTGTTTTCCATAGTGATTGTATCAATTTACATATCCACCAACAGTGCAGGAAGATTCAATTTTAAAGTTCTTCAAACATACCATTCTCACTTGAACCCATTTTTTGCCTGAATTATACCCTTTCCCCCACTCACTTCTAAGGGATAACTTCTATTTGTCTTTAAGGTCCCCAAATTGATATCACTCTCTTCCTTGGTTTGATATCACTGCCTTCCTTGATGCCTCAAATTTTGGATCAGTATTTCTCCTACATGTTCCCATTATACATCTCTAATAACGTTTTTCATGTTGTATAGAAATTGAGTTAATTAATGTCTCTCTTCCAATCTAGATCATTGGTATTTTGAAGAGGAAGACCCCATCTATCTTGTTGACTTTGTAATTGCAGCACCTAGCAAAGTGAGCAACACCTAACCTATTCTTAGTAATTATCTGCTTTTCTATTCAATCATTCAACAACTAGTATATGGCAGGCAGTGTTCTAGGGCTTAGGGATACAACAGTGAACATGATAGATAAAATGCTTGTTCTCATGAAGCTTATTTTTTTTGTTAAGGATTGGATTAAGTAATAAAATATATATGTAAACTAAGCAATAGACGGTAATAAATGCTGTAGAGAGAAGTAAGACAGTGAGCGAGAATAGAGTTTGTGGAGGGTTGAAGACTAAATAAGGCAGTTAAGGAAATCTTCATGGGGAAAGTGACATTGGAGGAAAGACTAAAAGGAGTAAGTGGTGAGCTGTATTAATATCTAGTGAGGGGGGCAGTTCAAAGTTGGAAGAAAAGTCAAAAGCGAATGTCCTCAAGCAGAAGCATGAATTGACTCGTGGATTTAGCAACATGGCAGTCATTGGCAACCTTGGCGAGAACAATTATGGTGGAGTGGTAGGAGAATCCTGACTGGAATGAAGACATGGAATAGAGATAACAAGGATTTTATCTATGAAGAACAGCAGAGAAATGACAGTTGGAGGAGCAAGGAAGGTCACGAAAAGTTTTTTTTTTTAAGATAGTAGGAATAACATTATGTTTGTATAATGATGGGTAAATTTGAGCGAGAGTGAAAACTTGTTGATAGAGAAGGATTGCTAAACCTACGTACTTGAATAGATGAGATAGGAGAGTATCTTTATATAGAAGATCTGATTTGGCAATTACTTTTAAAAGATTGAAGTTTATTTTTCATCCATGTAATTGTCAAAGTTCCTTCCTGAATACATCTTTTATAACAGAAGTATAACAACTTATACTTCAAGTTATTAATGTAGCAATTATTAATCACATGGTTATTTTCTGTTTATATGTTTTCCCATTAGAGGCAAAGAAATATTCTTGGGGTTTCCCTGGTAGTACAGTGGTTGAGAGTCTGCCTGCCGATGCAGGGGACGCGGGTTCCAGCCCCGGTCTGGGAGAATCCCACATGCCGCGGAGCGGCTGGGCCCGTGAGCCATGGTGGCTGAGCCTGTGCGTCCAGAGCCTGTGCTCCGCAACGGGAGAGGCCACAACAGTGAGAAGTCCACGTACCACAAAAAGAAAAAAAAAAAAAAAGAAATATTCTTAAAAAATATTGACAAAAATATTAGATAGATGATAGATAGATAAATAGATAGGTAGATAGATGGTGTAGTCTATAGAGGTTGGTTGTGCTTATAGTGTTATGTAAAGTCAAGTTCAAATTCTAACTGTATTTTACATAGATTTTTGACTATGCAACCATTCTCTCTGTCTCATTTTACCCATTTATAAAATATGAATATTAATGTTATCTTTGTTACGGACTTAATGTTTGTGTACCCTAAAATTCATATGTTGAAATCCTACCCACAGTGTGATGGTATTAGGAGGGAGGGGCTTTGACAGGTGACTTGGATTAGATGAGGTCATGAGGCTGGAGCCCTCATACATGGAATTAGTGCCTTTATAAAAGTCAGGAGAGAACTTGCTGCTCTTTGCTTTTGGCCATGTGAGAATTCAAGGAGAAGTTGGCAGCCTGTAACCTGGAAGAGGGCCTCACCAGAGCTCAACCCTGCCAGCACACTGATCTAAGACTCCTAGAAGCCTCCAGAACTCTGAGAACTTTCTGTGGTTTATAAGAACCAGTCTCTGGTACATTGTTAGAGCACCCCAACCAAACTAATACAATCTTATAAGTTTGTTATGATTAAATAAAATAGTAAATAATAACGCCTTTATTCAATTCCCAATGTATAATGTACATAATGTATTTTCACTTAACTATATCTCCTTTCAGAAGATTGTATGCCCCATGAAGGCAGAGATTTTATATTACTCACCACTGCATTCCCAATGAACAGTACCTGAATACTAGGTGCTAAATAAATAACTGTGAATGAATGTGATGCCACTGATTCTAGCATTTTTTGCAAGTAGTATGAAAACATGACCCAGAGCCTGAGGTCTTTTTCCTTTCCAGAATTTTTTTTCTTTTTATTATGTAGCTTCTGCCACTATACAGGCCCATTGCTCTATTATCATCACCTAAAAATGAGTGGTTCCATATCTTTGTTTATTGTATGTACATCAGATTGACCAACCTGATATCATTTTAAGGCAGCTTGTACAAATGTCAAAGGGCTTGAAGTTGTGCTGTCAGTATCTTTGTGTATCTTATACCCATTGTGCTTGAATAACCCAGAGATCATTCATACTCCACAAAAGCCAGCCCAGTGGATTGTTTTAATATGAACTATACTGCATATTTCTTTAATTAGCCTGGCCAGGCACCACCTGCTTGGTGCTGGGAAACTTTTACATCAAAGTAGAGAAATACTGGGATGCTGATGAAAATGCTTGAGAGACTGGATGTTAATATCTGTGACCCTGCCAATAGACCAGCAATATTGAAGGATAGAAACTTCTACTGCTCAGTGGACTATTCACTTATCTTTTTAGAAATGGTCTATTAATGAATCAGAAATGAATTATCTTATATTTTGCCTTTATTCCTCTTGCTTAGCCAGAATATTACATTCCATTTTGTAAAACAATATTTGATTAGTATCATTTCTGAAGATGTATGAAGTATTATTCCAGTGGACTGAGGTTCAACGTTTTTGCAAAGTACTTGTAAAAATGCCTTCCATTGCAAATCCTCACCTAGACTCCTTTTACAACTGTATTTTAAAATTAACACTGCTTTTTAAATGGCATCATAAATAAAATATATTTTACTCCAAAAGTAAAAATGATATAAAATATTTTCAGAGAAGCTTTCAGGAAAAAAAAAAAAAACTACAAAAGATTTTTTTTTCCTGGGCAGTTATAAATTACCTATACTGTATTATAGTCATGCCTGCTTTAAAAGAAAGGAGGGAACAATAGATCTTGTTTATAAACTATGGTTTACACTTAAGGTAGGAAAGAAACTATATTTTAAAAGTGTGTGCTTTCCACAAATTTCACTTTCTCTAAACCCTTTCCCCCCTTTATGCATCAGAACAAATCTCACTTTTACCCTGAAGGGAAGCTTTACATTCCAAAAAACAAGAAGAAACCAGCTGAAAACAACTATTCTCTAAACAAAGGAGTCTATATGTCTGAAGGCTTTTTCTTTTTTTAATGACTTTTTTTACTAAGAAGGGAACATCTACTGTCTGGGTAGAGGTTTTGTAAGTATTTTTTAGTCCATATTTGTTACACTTTTATTAGCCTCAAAAATAGTTTCCATGGTAATAGCTCCATTTATATCTAATCTTAGAGCTGAATTATAGAAAACCTTCCCACTGGGTTACACTTAATACCATTTGACGGTTTCATCTAGCCTATTATTTAGAGTAGGAATTATTTTAAATACTATCAAGTTGTTATATTCTATTCATGACTCCTCTTTTGTAACTCTCAAGTTAGTGGAATCCTTTGGTGTGTAATTTTGGAAGAACTGTGTTTAATTTCAATATGTATTCTTAATAATATTTTATTACTTCTCCATTTATAAATGCTTTATAAGCTTAGACACAGATGATAGTTCATTTTCTAGCTTAAAACTCAAAAGGAATTATAAAAAAACACAATTTTTTAACAGAAAATCTGTATTAAATCATTATATTATCGACTTCTAAGAACTCAGATATAAGGGAATCACTTTCTCTAAAAGGTACTCATAACTTATGAACAAGAGTCATAAATAAATGAACCATGAGCATAGATCCACAGGCTTTAACGAAACTTTGAGAGGTCATCTAGTTTATTCTTCCAAATTTAGTCTGAACAGAAATTAAATCATCCAATATGACCCTTTTCTAGAGAATATTCTGTAAAGATGACATTTCTATCTTCCATGATAATATATTTCAAAGCTTTACAACCTCTATTTTTCAGAAATCCTTCCCAGTTTTTAACTGAGGTGCATCCTGCATCAGTTCTACTACACCTCCCCTGGCTCTCTGCTATATTTGCCTACTGACGTCTATAAAATGATCCTCAGAAAGTCTCTAATATGCTTTAAATTGAAATGTTGTTAACAACAGCAACCAGAAAATGAAAAAAAATGTAAAGAAACCATGTATTGGCAATATGAGATTACTAGGAAAACAGATAAATCTACGTACTAAAGAACCTCTAAAAATATTGATTAAAAAGACTTTTCAAATGTTGAAAAGCCTTATGAAACGTTGTAAAAGAAAAGGAGTCTATCACATTGTAGCAAGAACAGATTTTAAAACATGTGCATATAGAAACAGAATAAAATGATATTGGCTCTGTTACGATATTGAAACAAGATATTTTTTTCATATTCCATTTGCCAAGTTTTCACAATGTTTCATTATTTTATAATTTTTTTTTAAAAAAAGGAAAGAATAAAAAGTATAGGGCAAGTACTATATGAAGCTAACCCAACACCCATTTCAACTTTTCCTCTCTTATTTGCCTCACTTTATAGGCTAAAAGAGGCAAAATACAACCAAACCAAACCCTTCCCCAACTTCCTCAACAGAGAGTGATAATAATACAATGGAGTCTGGACGCTGAGATATAAGCAGACATCCCAGAAAACATGTGCTTTCCTGCTAAAAATGACAGATGGCTATTTGCTAGTCCTCACTATCTAGTCCTCACTCACCTATTTTTCCAGCCTTTAACAGAGTGTTAATGTCTACACTGGATCCTCTATCTAAGAACCACTACAGAAAGTCTAATGTCGGTTTTGATAACATTTAGCTACTTCACAAATAGCAGCAATTTTGAGATTCTTGACATGAGAGAAAAATAAACCTGTATTTGTTTCAGCTACTACTGCCCAGATTTTCTGTTTCTTTCAGACAAAATAATTTCTCTTTGATCTAATATGGCACATACAATTTCAACATCACTATGAGTTTGATACCTTTGTATCTCTATATGAAAAACCTTTTAAGAAATTTATTCTGCTTCCCAAATTCCTGGATTACAGAGTAACTTGAACACCTTTGTGTTTAAATTTATTAAGGTTATATTATTTGCTAGTTGTTAAAAAAAAAAAACTTAAAGGAATGTAAACATTTTCAATTGAAAATATTAGTGTCATTAGATATGAATTAGCTCTCACAAAGATTTTGATGATGAAAAAATAGTATACATGAATATCAAGTCAATGATTGTGTTTTTCCTGTATATGACAGTTTTACATATTCAAAGAAACAGGCTTGGCAAAATGCAGTTGTAATTTATCAAGACAAAGTTGCTTGCTTTTGAGTTTTTCTAGCTTTTGATTAATCTTTACCAAGTTAGCAAGACTGAAATTATCAGCAAGCATGCTTTCTAAAAGAAACTTTAATAACTCAGTAAACTATTATTATTTACATTGCAAAAGTTCCTCCAAAATACATGTGTCTTATGGATTATTGGGTCATGTTATCGAGTTAGTTAATGCTAACTTCAAGAATAAAATAAGAGATTTTGTGCTTTCATAGATGAATCAAAAGTATTAGAGAACATAAACCAAGAAAATATCCTCATTTTGACACAGTCTTTTTGAACTGTATAAAAATTTGGAGATTGCTATTTTTATTTTAACAAGTAGAAGGAGAGGCTGTCAAAATGGAGATAAGTGTAGGATCCGATCGTAAGTGAAGTGTTTCTGACTCCTAGTAGTTATTCCATTATTTCTGCCAGAGAAGTGGCAAAGATACCACCCACATTGCTCGTCTTAGTATTTTTCTGAAAGTCATTCAGGCAAAGAATTTCCAATGCAATTTTCTTTAATAGGAATCCATCTACAACCATACTGTTTTTCTTGGTAAAATCCAATGGCTCTCTTTCTTCATAAGGGATATTAATGTTCACTTTCCTACTCCTGTGCATCATAGAAACAACATCTTACTCTGCTTTTGCATGACCATGGTGAAATCTGCAATCTTTGGAAATGTTCAGAAATTAGACTCAAATATTCTCAATAAAAGAGTAAAAGGCCTGTTGGTACAGGTTCTTTGTAAAAACCATTTTAATACACTTTTCACACCATCTTTTTTCTTTACAAAAGAACATGGTTTTCTTCTCACTCTGCAAATATTCCTGGAAAACCATTTGTCTCCCAGGTAGGATTTCACCAGTGAACAGTGGTTTCTTTACCTGGATGAGAAAAGATTATCACAAGGGAAGAAAATGGAAATATTGGGTGAATGCTGGATTTATGAAAGTAGTTACACTGCACAGTATTTTTGTCATTAAAAATGTTAGCATTTAAAAATACTATTTTCCAAATACATATTTATGATCTTATTTTTATTATAAAAATTTCAGTTTGACTGCCAAGATCTATGAAAATCCTCTTTAACTCCACTACTATTCTTAACATTTCTCATATAAAAATAAAGTTAATTTAAATAAAGCAATACTATCAGTGAAGGTGTCTGAAATAAAAATGCTTCATATTTTATTATTACCTATTTATGTACAAAATTTTTCCTTTCAACTACAACAGTTTTCATCAATAGCATCTTCAAAGATGTTTAATTATTAAGTAGCTCATACATGATTTGCAACTCTCCTTTGCTCCTTCATCCTTGCTACAAAAACTTCCTGCAGTGTATCTAACCTACTGAAATGTTTATGCCAAGGTAGGTATGAATAGGCTCACATATTTATGTTTGTGTTTCAGTACACATAATAATCCAAACTGATTTTCTCTGTGAGTAAAAATAGACCTGCTTTTTTAGGAACAATTGAACAGAAAATATTTGATAAATTCAGCACAGGCAATTTAAGACCAATAAGAAAACAAGTAATCTTATATGTTCTTATAAACAGATCGTTGGTGGTATTTCCAAGAAACAAATTAAGTAAATTTTAACAGGAAGCATAACTATTTCGATTAAATAACCCTAATCTCATCCATTTAATGGAAACAAATGTCCTCCTGTAACAGGAAGAGTGGCGTAAGAATGATAAAAATTGAGATGACTTTCAGCAAGTAAAAGAATTTTAGCACCTGTCTTATATATGGCATATGAATTCTAATTGTCCTGAATGAAAAGATTTAAACTTATACTACTTTCAAAATTGTTTAACAGTCTCTGCCTGTGTAAGAATCACAATATTAAAATGTGGTTTATTTCTTATTTTATAATCAAATATCAAGAAATAAATTAAGCCAATTTTAAAAAGGTAATCATAAAGTTTTCTACTATTAAATACCAGTAGGGTTGAAAATAGGTCAAATTTAGAACTTGATAACTGGTTCTCTCTCTTTTTTTTTTTTATGTGTGAGAAATAAAACAGCATCAGGTGAAATGGACTTTGCCATGTTTGCAAACTTTATTAGAAATTAGCTGTTTTTAGGAAGCTAAAACATTTCAGCTGGAGCCAAGAGTGCAGAAGGGAGGAGGTTTTTTGTTTTGAAAGAATAATGAAACAGAAGAGTTGCAGCCAAATTTTGAAGGAGAATCTAAATGCTGTTTGGGGAAAAGATGACTGAATGAATTATCAGTGGCTGTTTGTCACCTCCCAAAGCTCTGCTGCAGAAAGACAGTACTGAATGCCTTTTATAATCTTTCTTTTAATCCTTTTCTTTCAAATCAATGCAAGCAGAATATAGTTAAAGGCTTAATTTTCACTGAAATCTTCCCTGTGAAATTAGACCTTACAAATCCAACTTTTCCCAGCCGTCCTTTTTTCTTTTTTAAAAAAAAAAACAGTAAGTAATCAGTGTTTAATTACTTGACTTTTACATGGTACAATCTTTGAAACTTTGCTGACTTACTGAAGCCTCAACGTGCATTGTTCAGAATGTTCAGTGAACCTGGATGTCTTGTTAGTACTACCAATGCTAAGATTAGAAATGGGGAAAGTGGACTGTAACTCGCTCTTTGAGTACCATTGCACACTCTCTAAAAGTCTTAGATTATTTAATTTTTGATGTGATTGGACATAAGGTAGAAATGGAAATATAGTTCCATGCTTATGTGTTTGCTAATGATTGCAGTTTCATTACTGATAATTGGAGCTTGAGGCTTTCAGATGAGAGATATTGTTTTGTGAGTACAAAACAGAAAATGAAGAGAAGAGATGGAAGAAGTCCTTTTATTTTATTAGAAGAGACAAATATGTATTTCAGAACCAAATTACTTTATTTATAATTTATATAATTTATTTATAATCTCTATTTAGGTGAAGTGTATTACCTCTTTTATTTAAAGTTTTGCAGATATAAGCTATAAGTGGAAAATTTTAAACTGACCCAAAGTTAAACTTACATTACTTTCAAACTTGGTTTACAGTCTCTACCTATATAAAAATCATAATATTAATATATGGTTTTATTTCTTATTTTTAAATCAGATATTGGGAAATCTGTTAAACCAATTTTAAAAAAGAAATCATAGAGCTCTCTATCTTTAAATACCAGCAATGAATCAAAGACTTGCCTGTAATTTATGGAAAAATGAATCAAAAGAACTTGTGTGGTTTTACATGTAATTTCTACCCTACTAGCACCAAAGTTTATTTTGAGATTCACTACACAAGAGTACATATATAATAAAACACATATATAACAAAAAGTCAAGTAGAAATCAAAAATCAAAAATCGTAGAAATAATGACTTCATCTTAGCAAGACCTCATAATATGGAATTATTCATCAATTATTTTAATCTCTCAGGTTTATTACTTGTAATGAGTATAATCTGTTTCTGGTATTTTCTCTTCCAAAAACATTTTGACTCCTAGTGGGACAAGGTAGTACCACACTCTACCATCTTAAACATTTCTCATACTCCACATAGATAGAAATTTAATACACAATATTTTACAAATACTTTTCCCAGTGTCTTAATGTATATGTCTTGATTCAAATCTTTCTAGAATAAGTTCATTAAGAAAAATTTGCCTTGAATTTTTTTTTTTATTCAACAAGGAAGAGGATGGTGGTGGGATGAATTGGGACATTCGGATTGACATATATACACTAATATGTATAAAATAGATAACTAATAAGAGCCTGTTGTATATAAAAAAAAACAAATAAAATAAAATTCAAAATAAAAACCAAAGAAGAGGAAACAGAGGAAGAAAAGAAGGGGGAGGACTGAAAAGTAAGAGGAGAATCTTATGCTATTTTATATCTTGCTGCTTTTCTTTTCCCTTGCAGGTGTAAACTGTGTACCTGAATTGTTTGTGTAATTCTGATGTTCTTTCCTATTTATATACTACTATTGCTACTATTTATAGATGTCTCAGATAACAAATTAGGTCATTTACATAAAAATAATCTCATTTAATCTATACAACTATCCTGTAGGATGGATATTTTCTCCATGTTAAAGATGAAACTGAGATTCACAGAGTCACACAGACCTAGAAAAAGCTCAGACAGAATTTAAACTCCAGTTATTTATGCATATATGATTTTTTCAATCTTAATTTATATTTTCACTTAATATATTTTTTGCTATTCTAATGGTTAAATTATTTTTTTAAAAAAAAATCGTGTATTTAAGGATGTAATATGAACAGCAGCAGAAATTTTCATTTCAAAATTATTATTTTGACACCTGTGCTGAACGGGTGATTAGCACACCTACCACACCTTTCCCCAATCACTTTTGCCCATGCTCCCCATGCTCCCTACACCTCAGACAGCCCTGTTAGGTTATTCTTTATCCCATAAATACCCCAGTCCTTTCTCTTTGAGGAGCCAGATTTGAGATTTGTTCTCCTGTCTACTCCTTGGCTGCCTTGTGAATAAGCCATGTCTTTGCTGCAAACCTTGGATGCTTCAGTGTTTTTGGCTTGCTGTGTTTCTGACAAAGGGAGCCTGGCTTGGATAAATCACCCAGCAAAGAAAAATCCAAGATACCAGTAAATTGTTTATGCCAAGTGGCTGACAGGATCTTGGTGCTCCAGCCAGAAGTCAGGCCTAAGTCTCTGAGGTGGGAGAGTCAAGTTCAGAACATTGGACCACTGGAGGCCTCCTGGCCCCACATAATATCAGTCAGCAAGAGCTCTCTCAGAGATTGCCATTGAAACGCTAAGACCCAGCTCCACTCAATGACCAGCAAACTCTAGTGCTGGATACCCCATGCCACACAACTAGCAAGACAAGAACACAAATCCACCCATTAGCAGAGAGGCTGCCTAAAATCATAATAAGTTCACAGACACCCCAAAACACATTATTGTATGCAGTCCTGCCAACCAGAAATACAAGATCCAGCCTCATCCACCAGAACACAGGCACCAGTCCCCTACACCAGTAAGCCTACACAATGCACTGAAACAAGCTTAGCCACTGGGGGCAGATACCAAAAACAACGGGAACTATGAACGTGCAGCCTGTGAAAAGGACACCTCAAACACAGTAAGTTAAGCAAAATAGGAACACAGAGAGAATACACAGCAGATGAAGGAGCAAAGTAAAAACTCACCAGACCAAACAAATGAAGAGGAAATAGGCAGTCTACCTGAAAAAGAATTCAGATTAATGATAGTAAAGATGATCCAAAATCATGGAAGTAAAATGGAGAAAATACAAGAAATGTTTAACAAGGACCTAGAAGAACAAAAGAGCAAAAAAAAAAAAAAAATGATGAAAAGCACAATAAATGAAATTAAAAATTATCTAGAAGGAATCAATAACAAAATAACTGAGCCAGAAGAACGGATAAGTGACCTGGAAGATAAAATAGTGGAAATAACTACTGCAGAGCAAAATAAAAATAAAAGAATGAAAAGAATTGAAGACAGTCTCAGAGACCTCTGGGACAACATTAAACACACCAACATTCGAATTATAGGGGTCCCAGAAGAAGAAGAGAAAAAGAAAGGGACTAAGAAAATATTTGAAGAGATTGTAGTTGAAAACCTCCCTAAATGGGAAAGGAGATAGTCAATCAAGTGCAGGAAGTGCAGAAAGTCTCATACAGGATAAATCCAAGGAGAAACACACCAAAACACATATTAATCAAACTATCAAAAATTAAATACAAAGAAAAAATATTAAAAGCAGCAAGGAAAAGCAACAAATAATATACAAGGGAATCCCCCATAATGTTACAAGCTGATCTTTCAGCAGAAATTCTGCAAGCCAGAAGGGAGTGGCAGGACATATTTAAAGTGATGAAAGGGAAAAACCTATAACCAACATAAGTCTATCCACCAAGGATCTCATTCAGATTCGATGGAGAAATTAAAACCTTTACAGACAAGCAAAAGCTAACAGAATTAAGCACCAACAAACCAGCTTTAAAACAAATGCTAAAGGAACTTCTCTAGGCAGAAACACAAGAGAAGGAAAAGACCTACAATAACAAACTCAAAACAATTAAGAAATGATCATAGAAACATACATATTGATAATTACCTTAATAGATAAATGGATTAAATGCTCCAACCAAAAGACATAGACTGGCTGAATGGACACAAAAGACAGACCTGTATATATGCTGTCTACAAGAGACCCACTTACAACCTAGGGACACATACAGACTGAGAGTGAGGGGATGGTAAAATATATCCATGCAAATGGAAATCAAAAGAAAGCTGGAGTAGCAATTCTCATATCAGACAAAATAGACTTTAAAACAAAGACTATTATATCAGACAAAAAAGGACATCACATAATGATCAAGGGATCAATCCAAGAAGATATAAAAATTGTAAATATGTATGCACCCAAAATAGGAGCACCTCAATGAATAAGGTAAATTCTAACAGCTATAAAAGGTGAAATCAACAGTAACACAAAGTATTAGGGGATTTTAACACCTCACTTTCACCAATGGACAGATCATCCAAAATGAAAATAAATAAGGAAACACAAGCTTAAATGACACTTTAAACAAGATGGACTTAACTGATATTAATAGGACATTCCATCCAAAAACATCAGAATACACTTTCTTCTCAGGTGCTCATGGAACGTTCTCCAAGATAGATCATATCTTGGGTCATAAATCAAGCATTGGTAAATTTAAGAAAACTAAAATCATATCAAGTAGCTTTTCCAATCACAATGCAATGAGACTAGATATCAATTACAGGAAAAAAGTGGAAAAAAATACAAAGACATGGAGGCTAAACAATACACTACTAAAAAACCAAGAGACCACTGAAGAAATCAAATAGGAAATCAGAAAATACCTAGAAACAAATGACGATGAAATCACGATGACCCAAAATTTATGGGATGCAGAAAAAGCAGTTCTAAGATGAAAGTTTTAGCAACACAATCCTACCTCTAGAAACAAGAAAAATCTCAAACAACCTTACCTTCCACCTAAAGCAATTAGAGAAAGAAGAACAAAAACTCCCAAAGTTAGCAGAGGAAAGAAATCATAAAGATCAGATCAGATCAGAAATAATTTTTTTAAAAAATGAAGGAAATGATAGCAAAGATCAATAAAACTAAAAGGTGGTGCTCTGAGAAGATAAACAAACTTGATAAACCATTAGCCAGACTCATCAAGAAAAAAAGGGAGAAAACTCAAATCAATAGAATTAGAAATGAAAAAGGAGAAGTAACAACTGACACTGCAGAAATACAAAGGATCATGAGAGATTACTAGAAGCAACTCTATGCCAATAAAATGGACAACCTGGAAGAAATGGACAAATTCTTAAAAAAGCACAAGCTTCCGAGACTGAACCAGGAAGAAATAGAAAATATAAACAGACCAATCACAAGTACTGAAATTAAGACTGTGATTAAAAATCTTCCAACAAATAAAGCCCAGGACCAGATGGCTTCACAGGAGAATTCTAACAAACAATAGAGAATACCTAACACCTATCCTTTTCAAACTCTTCCAAAATATAGCAGAGGGAGAAACATTCCCAAATTCATTCTACGAGGCCTCCATCATCCTGATACCAAAACCAGATAAAGATACTACAAAAAAGGAAAACTACAACCAATATCACTGATGAACATAGGTGCAGAAAGCCTCAACAAAATACAAGCAAACGGAATCCAGGAGCACATTAAGAGGATTGTACACCATGATCAAGTGGCGTTTATTCCAGGAATGGAAGGATTCTTCAATATATGCAAATCAATCAATGTGATACACCATATTAACAAATTGAAGGAGAAAAACCATATGATCCTCTCAATAGATGCAGAAAAAGCTTTTGACAAAATTCAACCCCCATTTATGATAAAAACTCTCCAGAAAGTAGGTATAGAGGGAACTTACCTCAACATAATAAAGGCCATATATGACAAAAACACAGACAATATTGTTCTCAATGGTGAAAAACTGAAATCATTTCCACTACGATAAGGAACAAGAGAAGGATGCCACTCTCACCACTATTATTCAGCATAGATTTGGAAGTTTTAGCCACAGCAATCAGAGACAAAAAAGAAGTAAAAGGAATCCAAACTGGAAAAGAATAATTAAAACTATCACTCTTTGCAGATAACATGTTACTATACATAGAGAATCCGAAATATGCTACCAGAAAAGTACTAGAGGTAATCAATGAATTTGGTAAAGTAGCAGGATAAAAAAATTAATGCACAGAAATCTCTTGCATTCTTATACACTAATGATGAAAAATCTGAAAGAGAAATTAAGGAAACAGTCCCATTTACCATTGCAACAAAAAGAATAAAATACCTAGGAATAAACCTACCTAAGGAGACAAAAGACCTGTATGCAAAAAACTATAAGACACTGATGAAAGAAATTAAAGATGATACAAACAGATGGAGACATATACCATGTTCTTGGTTTGGAAGAATCAACATTGTGAAAATGACTATACCAAAGAAATCTACACATTCAATGTAATCCCTACCAAACTACCACTGGCATTTTTCCAGAACTAGAACAAAAATTTTCACAATTTATATGGAAAAACAAAAGACCCCGAATAGCCAAGGCAATCTTGAGAAAGAAAAACAGAGCTGGAGGAATTAGGCTCCCTAACTTCTGACTATACTACAAAGCTACAATAATCAAGAGAGTATGGTACTGGCACAAAAACAGAAATATATATCTATAGAACAGGAGAGAAATTCCAGAGATAAACCCATGCACATATGGTCACCTTATCTTTGACAACAGAGGCAAGAATATACAATGGAGAGAAGACAGCCTCTTCAATAAGTGGTGCTGAGAAAACTGGACAGCTACCTGGAAAAGAATGAAATTAGAACACTCCCTAACACTATACCAAAAATAAATTGAAAATGGATTAAAAACCTAAATGTAATGCCAGACACTATAAAACTCTTAGAGGAAAATATAGGCAGAATATTATGTGATATAAATCACAGCAAGATACATTTTGACCCACCTCCTATAAAAATGGAAATAATAACATAAATAAACAAATGGGACCTAATGAAACTTAAGGTCTTTTGCACAGCAAAGGAAACCATAAACAAGACAAAAAGACAACCCTCAGAATGGGAGAAAATATTTGCAAATGAAGCACCTGACAAAGGATTACTCTCCAAACTATACAAGCAGCTCATGGAGATCAATATTTTAAAAAAACAAAAAAAAAAAAACAAAAAAAAAAAACAACCCAATCCAAAAATGAGCAGAAGACCTAAATAGACATTTCTCCAAAGAAGATATACAGATTGTCAACAAACACATGAAAGTGTGCTCAACATCACTAATCCTTAGAGAAATGCAAATCAAAACTACAATGAGGTATCACCTCACACCAGTCAGAATGGCCATCATCAAAACATCTACAAACAATAAATGTTGGAGAGGATGTGGAGAAGAGAACCTTCTTGCACTGTTGGTGGGAGTGTAAATTGATACAGCCACTATGGAGAACAGTATGGAGATTCCTTAAAAAACTAAAAATAGAACTACCTTATGACCCAGGAATTCCACTCTTGGGCATACACCCTGATAAAACCATAATTCAAAAAGAGTCATGTAGTAATTCACTGAAGCACTATTTACAATAACCAGGACATGGAAGAACCTAAGTGTCCATCAACAAGTGGATAAAGAACATGTGGCACATATATACAATGGAATATTAATCAGTCATAAAAAGAAATGAAATTGAGTTATTTTAGTGAGGTGGATGGACCTTGAGTCTGTCATACAGAATGAAGTAGGTCAGAAAGAGTAAAACAAATACCCTATGCTAACACATGTATATGGAATCAAAAAAAAAAAAAAAAGGTTCTGAAGAACTTAGGGGCAGGACAGGAATAAAGACGCAGACGTAGAGAATGGACTTGAGGACACAAGGAGGGGGGAAAGGTAAGCCGGGATGAAGTGAGAGAGTGGCACTAACATATATACACTACCAAATGCAAAATAGATAGCTAGTGGGAAGCAGCCGTATAGCACAGGGAGATCAGCTCGGTTCTTTGTGACCACCTAGAGGGGTGGGATAGGGAGGGTGGGAGGGAGACGCAAGAGGGAGGGTATATGCGGATATACGTATACATATAGCGATTCACTCTTTGATACAGAAGCAACTAACACAACAGTATAAAGCAATTATACCTCAATAAAGATGTTAATAAAAATAGTTATTTTCTGCTTACAGTACAGATGATTGCTTAAATTCAAGATGCAATGAATTTCTTCTGTAACATTTTCAACCAAAATAAGAAACAATACTGTTTTTGCTTTACTCACTTCAAATATGAAAACTCTCATCCACTAAAAAGTTCCTTTCGGAGCTTCCCTGGTGGCGCAGTGGTTGAGAGTCCGCCTGCCGATGCAGGGGACACGGATTCGTGTCCCGGTCCGGGAAGATCCCACATGCCGTGGAGCGGCTGGGCCCGTGAGCCATGACTGCTGAGCCTGCACGTCCGGAGCCTGTGCTCCGCAATGGGAGAGGCCACGGCAGTGAGAGGCCCGCTTACCGCAAAAAAAAAAAAAAAAAAAAAAAAAAAATTCCTTTCAACTATTGACAAAAAGAATATTCTAGATTATTTCATTGTTGCTGATTTTGAAATGTAAAATAAATTAGAAAAATAATGAGCAAAATATTCTACATTTTTAAATTTAGAGGTTTTTTATTAAATTCATATCATATATATCCTTTTTTATTACATTGAAAAATATTTATTTTCTTTACCCCCCGCTTCGATACCCAAAATAATTTTTTTTTGTCTACTTATTTTATCTGTACCTGATGGACTGAAGCAAAAATAATTTAAATGTTCTGTTTAAGAAAGTCACGAGTAAAATGCCATTTGGCTAATTATCCCACATTTCAAAAATTATTTTCATTTAATTTTAGTTATCTTTAAGCTAAAGTATTTTCCCAGTAAGAATACAAATTTTATATTTTATTTTCTCCAATGGTTTTATAGCTATCTTATGATTGGTTAGTCACCAAATTTGTAAAATTGCCATTTTTGTCTGGATTCCTTCCCTTTTTCAAGGAAACAAATACAAGTGATTGATATATTTTCTTGGTTGAGTCTGGTTTGAAGCTTGAAATAACTTGGAAGTAAACAACTGACCTAATGGTGTATGCAGTGGAGGTATTTAACAAACAACATACAAAGGCTGCCTTGCTTAACTACAAAATAGAAGTGCTAGACTGTGTCCTCCTGCTCCTGTAGAAGTCATCACCATCACAGCATATTACATTAACTACCTGCCTAACACGAATAGTTCTTTACATCACAGACAATCCAGTTTGATGAGAGAGGTTATGAAATGTGGGAAGAAAGTTAAAGCATTCAGAAGCTCTTCTTCAATTTGCATTTCTTTTCTTTAAAATGGTTAGGTTTTGGCTTCCTATTTTTGATTTGGGGGATTGGGTTTTTTTTGTTTGTTTCTTTTTTTTTTTTTTTTTGGTTTTCAGGGTACGTAAGATTTCTCCCCGAATTGGAGAGAGTGGCTGGGGAGAAAACAAAGGAGGGGATATATTTACATTAAGAACAAAAAAGGAAAGAGATAACCGTTTCTTTCAAAACTGCATTATAGGAATATATGTATATCAATGACTTCAGGTGCCCCACCTGAATGACCACAAATAGAAGTCACCTGTATCTTTGGGTTGCCAGGCTATGATAAACTCTAAAGGGTTTCTGTTCAAAGATGATTTAATACTATTAACAGGGAAAGAATCAGCAGGGCATATCCTTTGGAAACTAATATTCTTCATATCTGAAATTCAGCTTTGGTTAAGGACTCCAAAAGAGACTTTAGAGATTGGGAACCTGCGTGCTTTTGCAGTGGAATTTGACAAGCATAACATTTCTTGCATATCAGCCATGCCAGGTAGATTCATGAGAGAATCCTAGTTGCTTGTGTTTTTTGCTAAATTATAAGTTATTTTACAATACACAATTATCTTCAGATTTCAACTTGGAATATGTTTTGAAGTATGCATGTGTGTGTGTGTATGTCAAGCAGGGGAGTTGGATTACCAATTGAAAAATTTGAAAACAGAAAGCAGTGAAGCCTTCCTCTTTTTTCCCCAAATCAGATATGAATAGTTAATTGAATTATTTCTTTTAACTTTATTGAAGAAAAATTGACAAATATAATTGTATATATTTGAAATGTACAGTGTGGTGTTTTGATGTACATATACATTGTGGAATAATTACCAAGATTAAGATAATTAACACATCCATCACCTCACATAGTTAACTTTGTGTTTGTGTGTGTGTGTCTGTGTGTCTGTGTGTGAGTGTGTGTGTGTGGTGAGAATACCTTGGATCTACTCGTATACTTTCAAGTATACAAAAGCATATTATTAACTACAGTCATCATGCTGTACATATTGACTTAAATCACCCCACTCTTCCTCCTCCCAGCCTCTGACAACCAACATTTTACTCTCTGTTTCTCTAAAACTGGCTTTTTTCTCTTCTTTGATTCTACATGTAAGTGATATACGTATTTGTCTTTCTCTATCTGGCTTACTTCACTGAGCACAATCCAGGTCTTTCCATGTCAGAAAAGCAGGAGTTCCTTTATTATGGCTGAATAAAATTTCATCACATATATATATATATATATATATATATATATAGAGAGAGAGAGAGAGAGAGAGAGAGAGAGAGAGAGAGAGAGAGATGATAGATATACTCCATCGTGTGTGTGTATATATTATATATATATATTACATTATATGCATATATATCACATATTCTTTATTCACTCATTCATTTGTTGAAGGACATTTAGCTTGTTTTATATCTTACTTTGTGAGTAATGAGTCAATGAACATGGATGTGTGGATATCTCTTCAAAATACTGATTTCAATTCCTTTGGCTATATACTCAGGAGTAGGAATACTGGATGATATGGTAGTTCAATTTTTAGTTTCTTGAGAAACTGCTATATTGTTTTCCATAGTGGCTGTATCAGTTTGCATTCCCATCCAAAGTGTATAAAGTGTCACATCCATGCCAACATTTATCTCTTCTCTTTTTTATAATAGCTATTCTAACAGGTGTGAGGTGAAATCTCATTATGGTTTTGATTTGCATTTCCTTGATGATAAGTGATGTTGAGTACCTTTTCATGTACCTATTGGTCATTTGTATGTCTTCTTTGGAAAAATGTCTATTTATGTTCTTTGTCTGCATTTTAATTGGATTACTTGTTTTATTGATGTTGAATTTTATGAGTTCTTTTTATATTATCAATTGGCAAATATTTCCCCCTTTTTCAGTTTACTGATTATTTCCTTTGATGTGCAGTTTGATTTTTTCCTTTGATCTTCCTTTCTCTTTAGTTTGATGTGGTCCTACCTGTTTATTTTAGCTTTTGTTGCCTAAGATTTTGTGTCTTATCCAAGAAATCATTGCCAAGACGAAGGTCAAAGATCTTTTTTTCTGTGTTTTCTTTGAGGAGTTTCAGTTTCAGGTCATACATATAAGTGTTTGGTTCTTTTTGAGTTAATTTTTCTGAGTGGTGTAAGATAGAGGTCCACTTTCATTCTTCTGGATATTGTGGATATTGTGGCTATCCAATTTCTCTGAACCCATTTATTGAAGAGGCTATCCTTTCCCTACTCTATATTCTTGACATCCTTGTCAAAAATTAGTTAAACATATATGCGTGGGTTTATGTCTGGGCTGTCTATTCTGTTTCACTGGTCTATGCACCTGTTCTTATGTCAGTGCCATACTGCAGGGGTCCCCAACCCCTGGTATCGGTCTGTGACCTGTTAAGAACCGGGCCACACAGCAGGAAGTGAGCGGCGGGCAAGCGAGCGAAGTTTCATCTGTATTTACAGCTGTTCCTCATCGCTGGCATTACCGCCTGAGCTCCGCCTCCTGTCAGATCAGCGGTGGCATTGGATTCTCACAGGAGCTCAAACCCTACTGTGAACTGCACATGCGAGGGATCTATGTTGCACGCTCCTTATGAGAACTTAATGCCTGATGATCTGAGGTGGAGCTGAGGTGGTGATGCTAGCGCTGGGGAGAGGCTGAAAATACAGATTATCATTAGCAGAGAGGTTTGACTGCACAAAGACCATAATAAATCAATTGCTTGCAGACTCATATCAAAACCCATCAGCGAGTGGCAAGTGACAATTAAGCTGCATCTGTTCGCAGGCTTTAAGTCAGAATTGGACACTTATTTTAGTTCGAATGTGGCCCACCCATTATTTTATTTACCACTTCCATCTGCGCCTCTTTCCTGCACTGCGTACTTGTCTCAGTCACAGTTTTGGTAAGCTCACAAGCTAACCCTAGCCAAAATGAGTAAAAAGCAAACGTCGCTGGAGAGCTTCTTTGAAAAGGGGGAAAGACCCAATGATGAGACAGCAGAAGACTCTAAGACTGCCAACAAAAAGAAAGCTGCATTTAAAAGAAAATACCAAGAGTGCTACTTAAACTACAGGTTCATTACAACAGGTGATTCACATTCTCCAAGCCCTCTTTGTATAATACGTGATGACTAGCTATCCAATGAAGCCATGAAATCTTCAAAACTGCTTCCCCACATGGAGACCAAGCATCCTGCATTAAAAAACAAGCCTTTGGAGTTTTTCAAAAGAAAAAATTGTGAACATGAAGAACAGAAGCAATTATTGAAGGCCACCAGTTCATCAAATTTGTCTGCACTGAGATCATCATTCTTGGTGGCTAACTGCATTGCTAAATCTAAGAAGCCCTCTACTATTGGTGAAGGGTTGATCCTGCCTGCTGCTAAGGACATTTGTCGTGAACTTTTAGGTGAGGCTGCAGTTCAAAAGGTGGCACATGTTCCTCTTTCGGCTAGCACCATAACTAGACAAACAGATAAAATAGCAGAGGATATTAAGACACAATTGTCAGAGAGAACTAATGAGTCACCATGGTATGCAATCCAGGTTGACGAGTCTACCGATGTTGACAACAAGGCAACAATGCTTGCTTTTGTGTGATATATTTTTTGGGAGGATGCGCGTGAGGATATGTTATGTGCACTTTTGTTGCCAACCAACACCACAGCTGCAGAATTATTCAAGTCTTTGAATTATTACATATCAGGAAAACTGAATTGGTCATTTTGTGTCGGTATACACACAGACAGAACGGCTGCATGACTGGCTGGCTTTCTGGTTTCACTACTCGGGTCAAAGAGGTCGCTTCTGAATGTGAGTCTATGTGCTGTGTCACCCATAGAGAAATGCTGGCTAGCCGAGAAACGTCACCTGAACTTAACAACGTTTTGCAGGATGTGATTAAAATTATCAACCACATTAAAGTACATGCCCTTAACTCGCATCTGTTTGCACAGCTCTGTGAGGAGACAGACGCAGAGCACACACGTCTTCTCTTAGACACAGAAGTGAGATGGCTTTCTAAAGGTAGATTACTGGCCAGAGTTTCTGAGTTATGAGAGCTGCTCCAGAGATTACTTTTAGAAGAACAGTCACGACTGGCAGCACATTTCAGTGACACAGAATGGGTTGCAAAACTTGCTTACTTGTGTGACATATTCAACCTGCTCAGTGAACTTAATCTGTCACGTCAGGGGAGAACAACAACTGTGTTCAAGTTGGCAGATGAAGTGGCTGCATCAAAGCCAAACCAGAATTATGGGGACAACGAGTGAACATTGGGATTTCTGACATGTTTCAAACATTAGCAGAGATTTTGAAAGAGAATGAGCCAGGGCCTTCTTTCTACCAGCTGGTGCACGATCACTGATCTCAGCTTTCAAAAGAGCTTGAGCATTACTTCCCAACCACAAAAGACTTCCGAACTGGGAAGGAATGGATCCGTGACCGATTTGTGAATAAGCCAGGTGAATAGACTTTGTCCATGCTAGAAGAGTATCAACTGCTTGAGACTGCAAGTGATGGTGGCCTTAAAAGTGTGTTTGAGGGCTTCCCTGGTGGCGCAGTGGTTGAGAGTCCGCCTGCCGATGCAGGGGACACGAGTTCGTGCCCCGGTCCGGGAAGATCCCACCCATGGCCGTTGAGCCTGTGCGTCCGGAGCCTGTGCTCCGCAACCGGAGAGGCCACAACAGTGAGAGGCCCATATACCGCAAAAAAAAAAAAAAAAAAAAAAAAAGTGTGTTTGACACAACTTCAAATCTCCATACGTTCTGGATTAAAGTCAAGGTGGGATATCCTGAGATTGCCACAAAAGCAATGAAAAGCGTACTTCCATTTCCAATATCCTATCTTTGTGAAGCAGTTTTCTGCAGTGACAGCAACCAAAACGAGATTACGGAGTAAACTAGACATAAGTAACACACGTTAGTGTCACTGTCTCCCATCACCTCCAGATGAGACCATTTAGTTGCAGGAAAACAAGCTCAGGCCTCCCACTGATTCTGCTTTATGGTGAGCTGTATAATTATTTCATTATATATTACAATGTAATAATAATAGAAATAAAGTGTACAATAAATGTAATGTGTTTGAATCATACCGAAACCATCTCCCTCCCCCAGTCCATGGAAAAATTTTCTTCCACAAAACCGGTCTCTGGTGCCAGAAAAGTTGGGGAACTGCTGCCATACTGTTTTGATTACAAAAGCTTTGTAATATAGCATGTAATCAGGAAGCTTGATGACTCCAGCTTTGTTTTTTCTCAGAATTGTTTTGGCTATTCAGGGATTTTTGTGGCTTCATACATATTTTAAGATAATTTTGCTATTTCTGTGAAAAATGCCATTGGAATTTTAACAGGAATTGCATTCAATCTGTAGTTTGCTTTGGATGATATGAACATTTTCACAATATTCTTCCAATCCAAGAACATGAGATAGCTTTCCATTTATTTGTGTTTTCTTCAATCTCTGTCATCAATGCCTTATAGTTTGCAGTATGCAGGTCTTCACCTCCTTGATTAAATTTATTCTTAAGTATTTTACTGTTTTTTGATATTATTGTAAATGAAATTTCTTAATTTTTCTTTCAGATAATTTGTTATTTGTGTATAGAAATACAACTGATTTCTGTAGTTGATTTTATATCCTGCAAATTTACTGAATTCATTTATTAATTCTAACAGTTTTTTGGTGGAGTCTTCAGGGTTTTATAAATATAAGATTACATCATCTGCAAACAGATACAACTGTACTTCTTCCTTTTTGATTTGTATGGCTGGTTTCTTTTACTTGCCTAATTGTTCTGGCTAGAAATTCCAGTGCTATGTTAACGGAAAAAACAATGCTATAGAAACGGAAGGACTGGGCTTCCTTGTGTTATTCCTGTTCTTAGAGGAAAGTCTTTAACTTTTTATCAGAGTATGATGTTAACTGTGGATTTGTCAAATATGGTTTTTAATATGTTGAGGAACATTCCCTCAACATATTAAAGTTATGCAATAATTTGAGAATTTTTATTATGAAAATTTGTTGCTCTTTGTTAAATGCTTTTTCTGTATCTATTGAAATGATCTTATGATTTTTATTCTTCATTCTGTGAATGTGGTGTATTACATTTACTGACTTACATATGTTGAATCATCCTGGCATCCCAGGAATTAATCCCACTTGATCATGTTGTATAATTCTTTTAATGTGCTCTTGAATTCGGTTTGCAAATATTTGTTCAGGATTTTTACATCTATGTTCTTCAAGGACATGGCCTGTAATTTTCTTTTCTTGTAATGTCCTTGTCTGGTTTTGTATCAGGGTAATGGTGGCCTGGTAAAATGAGTTTGGAAGTGTTCCTTCCTCTTCAATTCTTTGGAAGAATTTGAGAAGGACTGGTATTAATTCTTCTTTGAATATTTTGTAGATTTTACTGTGAAGCCATCTGGTCCTGTGCTTTTGTTTGTTGGGGAATTTTTGACTACAGTTCAATCTCCTGGCTTGTTATTGGACTGCTTAGATTTTTCTATTACTTCATGATTCACTCTTAGTAAGTTGTGTGTTTCTAGAAATTTATCTATTTATCCTAATTTATCTGATTTGTTGGCACATAATTGCTCATAGTAGTTTCATTATTCTCTGTATCTCTGTGGTATCAGTTGTAATGTCTCATTGTTTATTAATTATTTTATTAATTTATGTCATCACTCATTTTTTCTGAGTTAGTTTTGCTAAAGATTTGTCAATTTTGTTTTTCTTTTCTAAAAACCAATTCAGTTTCATTGATCTTTTCTGTTGTCTTTTTAGTCTCTCATTTGTTTCTGGTCTGATCTCATTACTTCCTTCAGCTAAATTTCAGCTTAGTTTGTTCTTCCTTTTCTGGTTCTTTTAGATAAACTATTTTCAAATCTTCACAATAGTACTAATAATTTCTGAGTACATGTCACATAAATAAAATTTCTTTTTCCTTAGGATAAATTTCCAAAATTCTTCCTTAGAACATGTTGTTTTGAGCTTCTTACTTTCCTTCCACCTGATAGAAAATTTGAACTCAGAGAAGTTCAGTTTTAATAGTTAGCATCTATTGAAATTTGTCTTAACCTAGGCTTATAATATTATTAAAGTCTTAAATGTAATATATGTATATATATGTAGGTGCAATACCAATCCTAATTCTATTTGTTAAGAATGGCTTTCCCTAGTGGTATAGGAAAAGAAAATAATACGTGTTATTTAAAAAAATCAGTTTGCAAAACACAGTCTGAAATTTGAGGATAAAAAAATGAGCATATAATTTGTCAAAAGATGACTTCTTGAATAAGTTCTTTAGGTAAAATAAAAAACACTACTTAATTTTACCCCAATTACATACATGTAAAGAAAAACAAGTCACTTTTCATGGATGAATGTAGATAGGTCTATATTTTAAAACACTGAAACCACAAAATAATTATTTCATATCTGAATTACATAAGAATACAATGTACTGGAGAAAGATATCGAGATGAATGTGAAAAAACACTTTCCCTTTTTGCACTGACAATCTGGAAGTAAATATTTTTCAGATGAACATATGAATAGGAAAATACATGGAATTAAGGGCAATTTAAAAAAAAAGTTTCTTAATTAAATATTTTTAAACCTTTGCTTTCTTTTTCAGAGGTGTAATAATGTTGCTGGACATACATGAGACAAAATGCTCTGCTGAAATATCTATTAACAGACTATACAAAATATATTGATTTTGTAAATTGTCTGCATACCAGCAGGATAATATCTTGTATTAAAACCTTTGCTAGACATGGAAAAAATATCTGATGCAGGAATAGTTTAATACAATATTATATTTGGCTAATCATGTTCTAACATAAAAAATGCCATTCAAGTCAGAAGTTATTTTGTCTTTTTGTAAAGTATGTTTTGCTGTTTATTCCAGCTTTGTTTGTTGTTTAGGTCTTTGAGCATAAAGGCTTACAGCATTGGCTCTGGAAGCATCAAATGATCAGCAACCATACCTGGACCCTTCTACCTCTAAACTGAATAAATGCAGACAGTTCTTTACCCTATTACAAATCTCTCTAACCTCCCTTAACCTCAGTAACAGTATATTGCTTATAGTTTTTTCTGTAGGAATTAAGTTAATCTAGGTAGAGTTTGTTAGTTTGCCTAGGACATAGTAAACACTATATAAACATTAGCTATTTTATCTGGAGGCATTGATCTTTACATATGATAAATACTAACATCTAATTAAGTTACTACTCAATACTAACATCTAATTAAGTTGCTCTTTGTGCTTAGCAGTTGAAACTTAATCCATTTAATAATGTTAGCCTCATTTAATATATTTATTACAAATAACAAAAAAATAATTCTTGGCTATTATAAGGGCATTAATAAATTATAAGATAAGGCTCAATTATTAAAAGTTTGGCTAATTTTGATCCAATTCCCTGTTCATCTTTCCTGCTCATTTTTCTCTTTTTTAACTATGGAAGGAAAGAGTCAATAGCTTTTACCATCTCTCTGTCTATCTATTATTTATCAGTCTATTCCTGGGGTGCCTATTGTTGTTCAACTAGTGTTCTGTCTAGTGCATATTGCAAACTTCAGAGAAGCAACATGAAAAGGGAATTTGCAGAAGGCCTTGATTTGGCAGATCCAAAGGGAAAGGATTTTCAGGTGCAAGGGGCTTTGTTGTCTAGTGGGATAACAGGACAAAGAAAAAATATAGAGGATGAGTCAAGAGAGTTCTGAGCAATAGAAACGAAATAAGATATTTAAGTATTGTCAAATTTCTGAGAGTAAGAAGAGAATTAATGTCACCTTTACAAACCAGGTAGTTTCCCAAAGAAGTTGCCTCTAATCAAATCTTTACTGGCTTCAGAGTTTTCTTTCAAAGCAATATTTTTTCACTGGTGGAGGCATTTTATAACACACATGCATTTATAAAACACATTATTTTAAAGTCCCACATTTGGGGGATTTCACAGAAATCCTTTTTCCCTGAACATTTTCTATAGGAATATACAGGTTCATTGGATTAATGGAAGTATTTTAAAGCAAGGATGTGAAACTCATAAAATCAGCTTAAATATTTTACCTACTCATATCTTTGACAAAAAAATTGTGTGAGTTGGTTACTATCATAATGAGTGAATGAACCCAGTTAACTGAGGCTCATGGAGCTTCAATAACTGGACTGAGTTCACAGCTAATTTATGTGACAGAAGTAAGATCCAAGTTCAGATCTGGGAAGATGAGTAAAGAATGGGCTATACAGAAACTACAGGTGAGGGGGGTGTGTATGTGTGTGGGTGCGCGCACGCGCAGGGTGAGGGGAGAGGGAGGTTAGAGGAAAATCCAAACAGGCAGACATAACCCTTGGCAAAAAGAGAGTTGTGAACTTTTGAACCCTGCCAGTATACAAAGCATACAATAATACCCACCCACCCAGTTCTGCAGGTAATACAATCACAGTTCTCAGAGTAAATAAAGTCTAATCCCACCAGAGTGTACTTCAAATAAGAACTTTGTTTCACTGGTATTAGTTCCTTATTTTTTCAGTTGTTTCTAAGTTCTTGCATATTTGTATCATCAGTATCACTCTGAGCTTCTATGCTTTTAAAGATAAGGACCAATAGTTTAATTTTACAACAAAAATTACCTAGTAATATACCAAGAATATAGAATATTTTATATAAATGCATAATACATTTTTTAATTATAGTGGCATTTTCTGCTTATATTTCCCAAATGTAGATTAAATGTTTAATTATCTAATTCCATGTTAATTAAATAATTTTGGTATGTCATAAAAAGCAAATAAAATAATTCTTTTCAGAGATTAAAAAATTACTTTGTTATACATTTTAACTTCATAAGGCACAATTAAAAGAAGAGGAAAACAAATTTGTTGCTCTGTCCTTCTAATATGTTTTGGTCCATCTAGTATCTAGTATAATCTGCATATTCATTGGATTTTATCTTTTTTTTTTTTTTTTCTGTACGCGGGCCTCTCACTGTTGTGGCCTCTCCCATTGCGGAGCACAGGCTCTGGACGTGCAGGCTCAGTGGCCATGGCTCACGGCCCAGCCGCTCCACGGCAAGTGGGATCTTCCCGGACCAGGGCACGAACCCGTGTCCCCTGCATCGGCAGGCGGACTCTCAACCACTGCACCACCAGGGATGCTCAATTTTATCATTTTTTAAATCTTTAGTACTATTCAAGTTCGGCAACTCGTACCAAAAATGCAAGATGATCATTTTCAGACAAACTGTGGGCTAATGAATATCTATTGTTCATCCCCCTGCCTTTGAACAAAATATTACCAAGGTGAAGGGAAAAAAATCACATACAGGAAACTATGACAATGAAAAGCATGTATGTGTACTCAAAATGGTAACATCAGATAATAATGCTGATGTTTACCAATTGTTTCCTAATTACCAGCATTTGCTGTAGATTACTTAATTTCTCCTCCTTGTATTCTTTGGAGTGGGTTCTATTACAATCTTCCCACTTTACAAATGAGAAAAAAAGAGGCAGCAAGTAGTCATTTTTCCAAGAGGACACAACAAGTAATTGCTAGAGCTAAGAGCCTTATACCAGGCCCTTGGACTTGACTTTACTTTCTTTTGTGAAATGTGATCCTTTGAGATTTAAACAAATAAAAATTAGACTTCTTTTTCAATGTTTCTGGCTTTCTGCTACAGTTATTTGAACATCAAAAATAATAGTAAACGAACTATTAGACTGTTATAAAGTAAATTGAAGGTGTTCTCTATAATGCATGACATTTGCTTTTTGTCACACAATCTGGCCCAAATGTCAGATGAATATATTTTATAAAATTTAACTGAAAGCACAATACATATTACAAAGTTGAAAACTGTTACTAAAGGTGAAACAGCCAGGGGTTCAGGGCTTGAGTGCGTTCCCTGCCTGGCTCCAGGCTCCATGCCGCATCTGGTCAGTGGCTGCCTCCCTCTTCCCCAGCAGTGCACCCATGGGCTGAGAGAACCTTGAATACTCCAGGACGAAAGGCTGGCAGGTTCAGAAAATTATCAAAGCTTTTCCTGCAGACTCGGCTAAAGCTCAGTGAGAAGATGCAGGTGGCACAACTAATGCAGTGTGGCTGACAGTGTCTTGGTGTTCCAGCCTGGAGTCAGGCCTGAGTCTCTGAGGTGGGAGAGCCGAGTTCAGGACATTAGACCACCAAAGACCTCCCGGTCCCAAGTACTATAAATCAGTGAAGGCTCTCCCAGAGATTTCCGTCTCAATGCTAAGACCCAGCTCCACTCAAAGACCAGCGAGCTCTAGTGCTGGACACCCCATGCCACACAACTAGCAAGACAGGAACACAACCCACCCAATAGCAGAGAGGCTGCCTAAAATCCTAATAAGTTCACAGACATTCCAAAACACATCATCGGATGCGGTCCTGCCACCCAGAAAGACAAAATCCAGCCTCATCCACCAGAACACAGGCGTCAGTCTCCTCCACCAGGAAGCCTACACAACCCACTGAACCAACCTTACCTACTGGGAGCAGACACCAAAAACAACGGGAACTACAAACATGCAGCCTGCAAAACAGAGACCGCAAACACAGTAAGTTAAGCAAAATGAGAAGACAGAGGAATACCCAGCAGATGAAGGAGCAAAGTAAAAACACACCAGACCAAACAAATGAGGAAACAGGCAGTCTCCTGAAAAAGAATTCAGAGTAATGATAGTAAATATGATACAAAATCTTGGAAATAGAATGGAGAAGATACAAGAAACGTTTAACAAGGACCTAGAAGAACTAAAGAGCAAACAAACAATGATAAACAATATAATAAATGAAATTAAAAATTCTCTAGAAGAAATCATTAGCAGAATAACTGAGGCAGGAAAATGGATAAGTGGCCTGGAAGATAAAATAGTGGAAATAACTACTCAGAGCAGAATAAAGGAAAAAGAATGTAAAGAATTGAGGACAGTCTCAGAGACCTCTGAGACAACATTCAACACACCAACATTCGAATTATAGGAGTCCCAGAAGAAGAAGAGAAAAAGAGGTGCGCTGTGGGGGCGCCGCCACACAGAGGCGGCCGTGCGGAGGCTGGAAGGAAGCGGACGGAGGGCGTGGGAAGCGAGAGAAGCCCGCCGGCCCGCAGACAACCGTCGCGGCCTGATGACGTCGCACAATGGCCGGCCCCCTCGGGTAGTGGAGCCCGTTTGTTCCGCCTGCGTCGCGCCTCAAGCCGGAGCCTGTGAGGAGTGGAAGTGCTGAGGGACGTCTTTTCCGTTCTGCCCTGACACCTGCGAAGCCGTGGCCCCTTCTCTGCCCTTGTGCTGAGAACCGTGGGTACTGATGGTTGTGGCCGAGAGCCCTGACTGGGACCCTTGCTCTCCAGAGAATGAAGAAGTGGAGCAGCAGGGGCTCTCTGACAGTGACATCCTGAGGGAAAGTGGGTCTGAGCAGGATCTGGATGGGGCGGGGGGAGGGCTTCTGACGTGGAGGACGAGGAGAACGTCGCCCCGGGACTGAGCCAGGAGGAAGAAGAGAGTCGCTCCAACGAGGAGGACCGGGACACTGAGGCTCAGGAGCCAAGCGGGGGCCCGGCCAGGCCCCCGCAGGCTGAGGGGGACCCGGGGAAGGAAGACTGCACCAGCGACCTGAGGGACGAGGCCTCGTCAGTCACCAGGGGCCTGGACAAGCACAAGTTAGACTACGATGAGGAGGTCCCCAAGGAGCCCGCCCCCGCCACGCAGGAGGACGACACCTAGAAGGCCGGGCCCAAGGATGACGAGGAGAGGAGAGAAGGGGCTCAGGGGGAGGACGGGAAGGCGGGCGTCCGCGGCATGGAGGACAGGGAGCCTGTGGAGGCCGCCAAGGAGAAAAGAGGACAACGATGGAGAGATCGACAATGATGACCTGGAGGAGGATGAAGTGAAGGACCCCAGTGACAGGAAGGTGAGGGCTCGTCCCACCTGCCGATTCTTCATGAAAGATGTTGTGACACCATTGTCCACTCCTCCTTCACCAATATCAAATTCCATACCATTCAGAGTCCAGATTAAAGGTACAAAATATACGATATTCATCTCTTTAGTACTTCACAGTCCCCCTGCTCCAGAGGCCAGACTCCTTTCTCCTGGATCCAGAATACTGCTGTGAAGCCAGGGGAAGGGGGAGACTCTGAGGGCAGAGAGCGGCCATGACAAGGCTCACGGGAGCTGCGTGCTGCCTGCACGGGGGGTAGGGGCATGGGGGCGGTGGAGCCCCGTCCTACAAGTGGCCTCAAACAAGCCTGTCCCTTGTCCCGAGGTGACCCAAGGTAGAGGGTGCACAGGAACACTCGGGACCCCTGTCAGCGAGTGCTGGGGGCGTGTCCTCTTGGCCGTGCTAATTCTGTGCTGCTGGTTTCTGCCGAGTGGGGGAGTCCGGCTCGTCTGAATTAGACAGCCATGCAATGGCTCCGTGTGTGCTGTGCCCGTGGAACGGGAGCGTAGCCGCCCTCGGGATGCAGATACGTGTGCAGTACCTTGTAGAAAGTAAATTGTTACAGGTCTTCAAAGGCTTTGGTATTTTAAGTGTCATTATTTCAGAAAATTTAAACTTAAGCCGAAGACTTCTTTTTCATAATGACGTCAGCCCATCTCTGGAATTTCTGGAGTAAAATGATGGAGACAAACACGCATGCATACACATATATGTACTGCAGTCATTTCCAGTTAGCACTGTCCACAAACCGTGTGGTTCAGAAACCTAGCCATCGGTCAAGACCAGCTGGAGGCCCCCGTGGCAGCAAGGGCAGGAGGCAGCAGCATCCACTGTTGAGGCCACAGAGGCTCTGGTCCAGGTGCTTGGGGACCCACTGCTGAAGTACTTCCCAGAATTTAGCCCCAGAAGCACACACACCATGAAGCAAAGTTGGTGGTGGTACTGCAGGTCAGCATCATCGGGAGGTGCCTGGACAGACGAGGACAGTGTGCCCTCTCCAGGGGCGTCTGGGGGTCACGTCACAGTAGGAGGGGAGGTGCCTCCAGGTCACACCGAGCACCCAGTTGAGGTTTTGGGGAGTGAGACCAGTGGGTCAGGCATTTCGCAGTGGAAAAATCTGAAGCTAGTGGGAAGTGGTCTTTTTTGCAGTTTAATTGGGCCTGATCCATAACTTGTTTCAGGAATGTATTTTTTTAATATTTAGTCCCCTTTCCCCCATACTGTTTGTTTATTCTACAGAATAATGGGATAGAGTACAGAAGGAAATGGGTGTTCTGGAACATATCCTGCTTTTTCTTAGTTATGAGAAAGGTTTTGGATGTAAATGTTTTTGCTTACCTGCAGTTTGTACGATTGGTGTTGAATTGAGATGAATGCGTTTCAGTTCTCTCCAGTAGCAAGAGGGTCACTTTAAAAATAAAATGAAGTTTTTCGTGTTTGGAGAGGATGTGGGGAAATGGAACCTCACGTTCCTGGTGGGAACGTGCCCTGGGCACAGCCTGCTCAGTGTGATGGACGGAGCTTCTCTCTGAGCTGGCCACTCCCCTCTTGGGTGTCTATCCAAGAGAAACGAAGGCGTAAGCCACGCAAAGACTCGTACTAGCAGCATAGACACAACAGCTACGTGACTATGTGGAAACAACCCCAGTGTCCATCAGCTCATGAACGGATAAACAAAATGTGGTCCATCCTGATACTACAACGCGGTTGAACCTTGAGGACACTGCCAAGTAAAAGAAGCCAGTCACGAAAGGCCCCATATTGTACAGTTCCACTTACAGGAATCGTCCAGAGTGGGCAGAACCATAGAGACTGAAAGTAGGTTAGTCATTATCTAGGCCAGAGAGAGATGGGTAGCCATTGATTACAGAGTTTCCTTTTGGGGGATGAAATGTTCTAGAATTAGGTAGTGGCAATGGTTGCACAACTTTGTGAATGTTACAAAATCCACTGGATTGTGCACTTTAAATGGGGGTATTTTATAGTATGTAAATTATATCTTTGAAAATGCTTTTTAAAAAATGTTTGTTAGCTATATTTCTGTTGTTATTGTGATCTGCAGGTTTATTGTTAAATTGCCCAAATGGACACATTGATATATGTGACCATTGACAACAAAATGTACTTAGGAATACAAACTGAAACGTTTTAAAACACCAAAAAAAAAGAAAGAAAGAAAAAGAAAGGGACTGAGAAAATATTTGAAGATATTGTAGTTGAAAAATTCCCTAATAAGGGAAAGGATATAATCAATGAAGTCCCGGAAGCACAGAGAGGCCCATACAGGATAAATCCAAGGAGAAACATGCCAAGACACATATTAATGAAACCATCAAAATTTAAATACAAAGAAAAAATATTAAAAGCAGCAATGGAAAAGCAACAAGAAACATACAAGGAAATCCCCATAAGGTTACCAGCTGATCTTTCAGCAGAAACTCTGAAAGTCAGAAGGGAGGGCAGCACATATTTAAAGTGATGAAAGAGAAAACCTACAACAAAATTACTCTACCCAGCAAGGAGCTCATTCAGATTTGACAGAGAAATAAAAACCTCTACAGACAAGCAAAAGCTAAGAGAATCCAGCACAACCAATCCAGCTTTACAACAAATGCAAAAGGAACTACTTTAGGCGGGAAACACAAGAGAAGGAAAAGACCTACAATAACGAACACAAAACAATTTAAAAAATGGCAATAGGAACATACATATCGATAATTATCTTAAATGTAAATAGATTAAATGCTCCAACCAAAAGACATAGACTGGCTGAATGGATACTAAAACAAGACCCGTATATATGCTGTCTACAAGAGACCCACTTCAGACCTAGGGACACATACAGACTGAAAGTGAGGGGTTGGAAAAAGATATTCCATGCAAATTAAAATCAAAAGAAAGCTGGAGTAGCAATTCTCGTATCAGACAAAATAGACTTTCAAATAAAGACTATTACAAGAGACAAAAAGGACACTACATAATGATCAAGGGATCAATCCAAGAAGAAGATATAAAAATTGTAAATATTTATGCACCCAACATAGGAGCACCTCAGTACATAAGGCAAATGCTAACAGCCATAAAATGGGAAATCACAGCAACACAATAATATTAGGGGACTTTAACACCTCACTTTCACCAATGGACAGATCACGCAAAATGAAAATAAATAAGGAAACACAAGCTTAAATGACACTTTAAACAAATGGACTTAATTGATATTTATAGACATTCCATCCAAAAACAACAGAATATAATTTCTTCTCAAGTACTCATGGAACATTCTCCAAGATAGATCATATCCTGGGTCACAAATCAAGCCTTGGTAAATTTAAGAAAATTGAAATCGTACCAAGTATCATTTCTGACCACAACGCTGTGTAAAAAATACAAACAGGAGGCTTCCCTGGTGGTGCAGTGGTTGAGAGTCCGCATGCCAATGCAGGGGACACGGGTTCATGCCCCGGTCCGGGAAGATCCCACATGGCACAGAGTGGCTGGACCCGTGAGCCATGACCGCTGAGCCTGCGCATCCAGAGCCTGTGCTCCGCAACGGGAGAGGCCACAACAGTGAGAGGCCCGCATACCAAAAAGAAAAAAAGAAACAAACATATGGTAGCTAAACAATACACTACTAAATAACCAAAAATCACTGAAGAAATCAAAGAGGAAATCAAAAAGATCTAGAAACAGATGACAATGAAAACACAACAGCCAAAAACCTATGGGATGCAACAAAAGTAGTTCTAAGAGGGAAGTTTATAGGAGTACAATCTTACCTCAAGAAACAAGGAAATTTCAAACCACTTAACCTTACAACTAAAGTAATTAGAGAAAGAAGAAGAAAAACACCCCAAAATTAGCAGAAGGAAAGAAATCATAATGATCAGCTCAGAAATAAATGAAAAAGAAATGAAGGAAACGATAGCAAAGATCAATAAAACTAAAAGCTGCTTCTTGAGAAGATAAACAAAATTGATAAACCATTAACCAGACTCATCAAGAAAAAAAGAGAGAACACTCAAATCAACAGAATTAGAAATGAAAAAGGAAAAGTAACAGTGGACACTGCAGAAATGAAAAGAATATAGAGGGATTACTACAAGCAACTACATGCCAATAAATGCACAATCTGGAAGAAATGGACAAATTCTCAGAGAAGCACAACCTTCCGAATCTGAATCAGGAAGAAATAGAAAATATAAACAGACCAATCACAAGCTATGAAATTGAAACTGTGATTAAAAATCTTCCAACAAACAAAAGCCCAGGACCAGGTTCCTTCACAGGCAAATTCTGTCAAACATTTAGAGAAGAACCAACACCTATCCTTCTCAAACTCTTACAATATATAACAGAGGGAGGAACACTCCCAAACTCATTCTACGAGGCCACCATCACCCTGATACCAACACCAGACAAAGATGTCACAAAAAAAGAAAACTATAGGCTAAATCACTGATGAATATAGATGTAAAAATCTTCAACAGAATACTAGCAAACGGAATCCAACAGCACATTAAAAGATCATACACCATGGTCAAGTGGGGTTTATCCCAGGAATGCAAGGATTCTTTAATATATTTAAATCAATCAATGTGATACATCATATTAACAAATTGAAGGGTAAAAACCGTATGATCTTCTCAATAGATGCAGAAAACGCTTTCCACAAAATTCAACACCCATTTGTGATTTAAAAAACTCAGAAAGTAGGCATAGAGGGAACTTACCTCAACATAATAAAGGCCATATATGACAAACCCACAGCCAACATCATTCTCAATGGGGAAAAATTGAAACCATTTCCATTAAGATCAGGAACGAGACAAGGATGTCCACTCTCACCACTATTATTCAACATAGTTTTGGAAGTTTTAGCCACAGCAATCAGAGAAGAAGAAGAAATAAAAGGAATCCAAATTGGAAAGGAAGAAGTAGAACTGTCACTGTCTGCAGATGACATGATACTATATATACAGAATCCTAAAGATGCTACCAGAAAACTACTAGAGCTAATTAATGAATTTGATAAATTAGCAGGATACAAAATTAATGTAGAGAAATCTCTGGCATTCCTACACACTAACAACAAAAAATATGAAAGACAAATTAAGGAAACACTCCCATTTACCATTGCAACAAAAAGAATAAAATACCTAGGAATAAACCTACCTAAGGAGACAAAAGGCCTGTATGCAGAAAACTATAAGAACACTGATGAAAGAAATTAAAGATGATACAAACAGATGGAGAGATATACCATGTTCTTGGATTGGAAGAATCAACATTGTGAAAATGACTATATTACTCAAAGCAATTTACAGATTCAATGCAATCCCCATGAAACTACCACTGGCAGTTTTCACAGAACTAGGACAAAAAATTATCCAATATGTATGGAAACACAAAAGACCCTGAATAGCCAAAGCAATCTTGAGAAAGAAAAACGGAGCTGGAGGAATCAGACTCCCTGACTTCAGACTATACTACAAAGGTACAGTAATCAAGATAGTATGGTACTGGCACAAAAACAGAAATATAGATCAATGGAACAGGATAGAAAGCCCAGAGATAAAACCACACTCATATGGTCACCTTATCTTTGACAACAGAGGCAAGAATATACAATGGAGAAAAGACAGCCTCTTTAATAAGTGGTGCTGGGAAAACTGGACAGCTACATGGAAAAGAATGAAATTAGAACACTCCCTAACACCATACAGATAAATAAACTCAAAATGGATGAAAGACATAAATCTAAGGCTAGACACTATAAAACTCTTAGAGGAAAATGTAGGCAGAAAACCGTATGACATAAATCACAGCAAGATCATTTTTGACCCACCTCTTAGAGAAATGGAAGTAAAAACAAAAATAGACAAATGGGACCTAATGAAACTTAAAAGCTTTTGCACAGCAAAGGAAACCATAAATAAAATAAAAAGACAACCCTCAGAATGAGAGAAAATATTTGCAAACGAAGCAACTGACAAAGGATAATCTCCAAACTATACAAGCGGCTCATGCAACTCAATATCAAAAATGCAAAGAACCCAATCTAAAAATTGGCAGAAGACCTAAATAGACATTTCTCCAAAGAAGATATACAGATTGCCAACAAACACATGAAAGTGTGCTGAACATCACTAATCATTAGAGAAATGCAAATCGAAACTACAATGAGGTATCACCTCACACCAGTCAGAGTGGCCATCATCAAAATATCTACAAACAATAAATGCTGGAGATGGTGTGGAGAAAAGGGAACCCTCTTGCACTGTTGGTGGGAATGTAAATTGATACAGCCACTGTGGAGAACAGTATGGAGGGTCCTTAAACAACTAAAAGTAGAACTACCATATGACCCAGCAATCCCACAACTGGGCATATATCCTGAGAAAACCATATTTCAAAGTTACATACCACAGTGTTCATTGCAGCACTATTTACAATAGCCAGGATATGGAAGCAACCTAAGTGTCCATTGACAGATAAATAGATAAAGAGGTGGCACATATATACAATAGAATATTACTCAGCCATAAAAATAAACGAAAATGAGTCATTTGTATTTAGGAGGATGGACCTAGAGTCTTTCATACAGAGTGAAGTAAGTCAGAAAGAGAAAAATAAATACTGTATGCTAACACATATACATGGAATCTAAAAAAAATAAATTGTTCTGATGAACCTAGGGGCAGGACAGGAATAAAGATGCAGACGTAGAGAATGGACTTGAGGACATGGGTGGGTGGGAATGGTAAGCTGGGACTAAGTGAGTGAGTGCGATGGACATATATACAATATCAAATGTAAAATAGATAGTGGGAAGCAGCCACGTAGCACAGGGAGATCAGTTTGGTTCTTTGTGACCACCTAGAAGGGTAGGATAGGGAGGGTGGGAGGGATACGCAAGAGGGAGGGTATATGGGGATATATGTATACATATAGCTGATTCACTTTGTTATACAGCAGAAACTAACACAACATTGTAAAGCAATTATATTCCAAAATAAAGATGTTAATAAAAAATTGAAAGTAAAAATGCAGAAAAAAAAAAAAAGTGAAACATACATAGATAATTATGGTAGAAGACGTTATGTTCCATGTAGCTAAAAAATATTAAAATTTAATGCATTGGTATCTATATAGAACAAATCTTATATCTAAGTTTATTAAATAAAATGTGAAGAATCATATTAAACACATTTATTGTTCTGGATTATTAGTGTAAATTAGTTATGTAGCATACACACCAGTGCAAAGCAATTCATGAAATCATTTGTTATATTTCTGAAAAGTATATTGCTGTTTTCATAACATACACATACACATTCCTGTTATTTCATACTATAAATGTTATTTATTTATGATACAAATAAATATATACTTTGCATAAATACATATTATCACTAGATAGTTTGATTTATATATTTTAACTATAATAAATGCATATAGAATAAAATGAATACACATTTTGTTAAATTGTGAGTTACTTTTTTATTCTTTTTGTATATGTATAATAAATATCACATATAGGTATCATAATTCAAAAAAGGTTATATATAATGGTCATAATTTAAAAGATTTTATCACTTATAATTTTTTAATTACAATAAACAATTGGCCATTTGGCATCTATACTGACAATATTTATCTACAAGTGTCAGAGAAAGATTTTAAGAAGACTTTGCAAAATAATCAAAGTGCATTTAGGTTATCTTCAGTTTGGTGGGAAAAGAGAAATATCTTTTCCATAACACTGCAAATTTAATCTTTGTGGGATTACTTTTGGTAACCCTTATGTCACTGTTATAGTTTGCAGAATTAAGTTTGTTCAATTAATACCTAGCCGTCATAAAATATTACAGCTTCTTTTAACTTCCACTTAACTTTTTAATTTAGTGTCCTTCACTGGTGAATTTCAAAGATAGGATTAAATCATAAGTGAATCTTCTGATTTTCCTTTCTAAGTGCTGTATATACTTTTGCCATATTAAAAAATTGTAAAAGTGAATAAAAAGTTAAATAAATACCTTTTTATTTGGGAATTGTCACATGTGGTATTAAAAAAATCTTTGTTAATTATAAACCTTTATTCTTGTATCCTAGTACCTAGCACAGAACCTCATTTGTAGTAAGTATATAATAAGTACATATTGAATAAATATTTTATGTGGATATTTAATTTCATTGGAACCTATATGCAAAGAAAAATCTGTAGGTAGAATGTCATGATTGTATACAATATAACTTTAAATATGGCTTGAAAAAGAAAAGACAAAATATTAGAAGTGCAGCAAGCAACTAACATTTCTTAGTAAGCTTCTTATTAAAAACATAAAATTCTTAATAAATCAATTAGAAACAGTGCTAATATTTCAAGGTCTTCAGACCTCTTGCAGCTAAGTTTAAATACAATTGCTTTCCATGAAAGACATCAAAAAATAATTCCCAAGCAAATCACTATCCATGAAATTTAAAATCATACTTCTGAGTAATATATTCCACTAACACACACATTTTTCTCCTTTCTTAAATCTATGAAATGTTATTCACTATTACTTTACTGTGTATAATATTTTCTGTAGAAAAGCCAAACGTCAATTCTGCATTTCCATAAATTCTTCTTTCATTCCATAATAAAAATCAACATATATTTAGAATCAATATAGTCCTTTAGAGTCAAATGTTTTCATCCATTAGACATTTGTAACTTAAATATCTGTACTTGTGTATGTCCCATTGCCAAATAAGACACTCTTTTTTTATTGACAAAGATATGAAAGCCAGGAATAATTATCTAGGTTTCATGTTAAGTCTTTCACTTAATCTAGACATTATGTACTATTGGTAAAAATCAAAAAGGGCTGGTGTTTTGAGTAGGGGAAAAATAACACATTTAACTAGAATTCTGTTTGTATTGCAAACTCTATTCATTTCTTTTTTTTTTTCTTTATTGTGGTCAAATATATTCTCTTCATGTATCTTAGAATAAATTATTGTATTTATCATAGTTTCTATATAACAAAACTATTTAAATTTTGTGCATCTTATATCTTGTAGTTGGATTCCAAATTCCATTCATAAATTGCCAATCACAAGCCCACAAATTACCTCACAAAAATAGGATGCTAATCAATGAATGAGTTAAAAGTTCTTCCCTTTATAGACAGTAGTCACTCGTTTTGCTTCAGATCTTCTTTTTCTATATTATTTCTCAAAGATAGTATAATTTATCTTCTTCCACAGAGTGTCTTAGAGCATATTGTCTTTTATTCAGATGGTATGTTATAGTGTTTTAAATATACTAATATTTAACACTTCAATGAGCTTTTAAAAATTAGGTAAAATAACACATTACATTCAAAGCTAAAGACAAGAATAATTTCCAAAATATTATTATTAAACTATATGCTACTTCTTCCAAGAGAAGTAAAAAGATAAAAGTTCTCTAACAAATTATTTAAAATCACCCACCATACTACAGTAGTGACATATTGTCCTTGACATCTGATGAGTAATTTATACTTTCAAATGAAGGAGATATCCAATTAATATAAATAAAGAGCATTACTTTTCAGAAGAAAAAGTAAATCCAGGTGATCCATTCAGAGTCACATTTCTGCAGTCATCTGGTATTTATGAACCTAAATGTCTGTGTTTGTGTCTGTCCCATTACACATAGGATGTTATTTTCTTATTGCAAAAGACATGAAAATCAGGACTGATTACCAACTTTTCATGCTGAGTCTTTGACTTAGTCCAGACAGTAGATTTTTTTTCTCTTACCTTCTAAATAAATTTTAAAAATCAATAGTCTTCCCGGTATATCATTACCTTCTACAAGTTGTTACAGTTATTTTCTGAAGTGTTCTGTGCTTACAGATAGTAATGATCTTAGAAAAAAAAAGAGTTGCATGCAAATTTACTTCTCCAAATTTATAGGTATTTTTCATAACTTTTGGGAATGAGGCTGTAAAGTAACAATTGTAAAGTTAATGCCTTTAACTAATGCCATTAGATTTTCATTACCATTGTTTAGATGAACTGTTTTAGGAGATTTAGGATTGTAGAATGTTAATATAAATCAAAGGAAATGTAAGAATCAATAAAATGCAGGAATGACTGAAATAAACAACAAATAAAATTCTAAAATCTTGAAGGACTCCTCAAACTAAGTATTGGTCAGCTTAATAACTTATTCCTTTCATCTGGTTCTTTCATGACTGTATTAATTTATGTCTAGTATAAATTCAAGCAAATAAGACCTATTGAACAGTTGGCTGTGTGTCAGGCTATAGTTGTCTCTATAGAAGACTGTTCCAGAACAGGCACTTTCACACCATTTATATGGCTTTTCAATTATCAACAAACTGACTATCCCAGTCAGCATTCACGCCACATCCACAGTTCCATAAACTTTTCTGAGATATGACTTTATATTGTACAATGACTCTTTCTACTAAACTAAGGGCTACAATATTGTATAAATGTCTATTTAGAAAAATCAGTTGAAACTCTGTCCAGACTTCTTATAAAGTGTCTTCAACTTCTTATATTCATGTATCATGTTTTCAAAGTCTCTAATTATTTATTCACATACAAAAAAAATAAAACATTGTCCCCAAAGCATTGATTCAACTCCTTGAAAATGTAAATGTTATTACTAAAATACATTACTACTTATAACAGAGTTCTTTACAAACTTTGGCCTTAGACAAGGTATTTTCAGAATAAAATAGAAACTTACTTTGAAAAGCCTTGGTGATTTGGGTTTTGCTTTCCTCTTCAGGCTCATGTCTCATGACTTCGTCTTGAACTACATTCTGTTATTGCCGAGAAAATACTCAAGTACTTGCAGTGTTTGAGGAGGCCGTTTTCTCTATCCCACCACAATCATTTCTTCACAGGTGCCTTCTCTTGGCTGAATCTACCAAGCTCCGTCTAAGCTGATAAGTCACTTTCTCCACAAGAAGGACATTACCTTAAAAAATTGAGCTTAATCTGCTCCAAATATATCAATATAGAGAGAATGGTATCATGAGCACATGTAACTCAATTAAATATACAGTTATCATTCTGCCATCCTTCATAGCATATTTTTTATCACACTCTATTTGAATTGATGGTATATTGGGATCACACCTGACTCTAACTTCAACAGTGAGTAGAACCAAGTCTGTCTGATTCACTATTTATGCCTACTGCCTAGCCAGCCCACTGTCTGACACAAGGCATGTTTTCTAAATTATGAATTCAGAGTCTTACAGTCTCAATAGGAACAGCCTACAGAATATACTGTTGATATAATTAATATTTAAAAAATTTACAGTGAGTAAAGTTTTTTTTAACATCTTTATTGGATTATAACTACTTTACAATGTTGTGTCAGTTTCTGCTGTAACAAAGTGAATCAGCTATATGTAAACATATACCCCCATATGCCCTCCCTCTTGCGTCTCCCTCCCACACTCCCTATCCCACCGCTCTAGGTGGTCACAAAGCACCAAGCTGATCTCCCTGTGCAATGCACTTGCTTCCCACTAGCTATCTATTTTACATTTGGTAGTGTATATATGTTAATGCTACTCTCGCAATTCGTCCCAGCTTATATTTCTCCCTCCCCGTGTCCTCAAGTCCATTCTCTACGTCTGCATCTTTATTCCTGTCCTGCCCCTAGGTTCATCAGAACGACTTTTTTTAGACTCCATATATATGTGTTAGCATACGGTATTTGTTTTTCTCTTTCTGACTTACTTCACTCTCTATGACAGACTCTAGTCCAACCACCTCACTACAAATAACCCAGTTTTGCTTCTTTTTATGACTGGGCAATATTCCATTGAATATATGTGCCACATCTCATTAATCCATTCATCTGTCAATGGACATTTAGGTTGCTTGCATGTCCTGAAAATGGTAAATAGTGCTGCAATGAACATTACGTTATGTGATTTTTTGGAATTATAGTTTTCTCGGGATATATGCCCAGTAGTAGGATTGCTGGGTCATATGATACTTCTGCTTTTAGTTTTTTAAGGAACCTCCACACTGTTCTCCATAGTGGCTATATCAATTTACATTCCCACCAACAGTGCAAGAGGGTTCTTTTTGCTCCACACCCTCTCCAGCATTTAATGTTTGCAAATTTTTTGATGATGGCCATTCTGATCAGTGTGTGGTGATAGCTCATTGTAGTTTTGATTTTCATTTCTCTAAGGATTAGTAATGCTGAGCATACTTTCATGTGTTTGTTGGCAATTGGTATATCTTCTTGGAGAAATGTCTATTTACGTCTTCTGCCTATTCTTGGATCGGGTAGTTTGTTTTTTTGATATTGAGCTGCATGAGCTGCTTGTACATTTTGGAGATTAATCTTTTGTCTGTTGCTTCATTTGCAAATATTTTCTTCCATTCTGAGAGTTGTCTTTTTGCCTTGTTTATGGTTTCCTTTGATGTGCCAAAGCTTTTAAATTTCATTAGGTCCCATTTGTTTATTTTTGTTTTTATTTCCATTTCTCTAAGAGGTGGATCAAAAAGGATCTTGCTGTGGTTTATGTCAAAGTGTGTTCTTCCTTTGTTCTCCTCTAGGAGTTTTATGGTGCCTGGCCTTATATTTAGGTCTTTAATCCATTTTGAGTTTACTTTTGTATATGGTGTTAGGGAGTATTCTAATTTCATTCTTTTCCATGTAGCTGTCCAGTTTTCCCAGCACCACTTATTGAAGAGGCGTCTTTTCTCCATTGTATATTCTTGCCTCCGTTGTCAAAGATAAGGTGACCATATGAGTGTGGTTTTATCTCTGGGCTTTCAATCAGATCCATTAATCTATATTTCTATTTTTGTGCCAGTACCATACTGTCTTGATTACTGTACCTTTGTAGTATAGTCTGAAGTCAGGGAGCCTGATTCCCCCAGCTCCGTTTTCTTTCTCAAGATTGCTTTGGCTATTCAGGGTCTTTTGTGCTTCCATACATATTGGAAAATTTTTTGTCCTAGTTCTGTGAAAAATGCCAGTGGTGATTTCATATGGATTGCATTGAATCTGTAGATTTCTTTGGGTAGTATAGTCATTTTCACAATGTTGATTCTTCCAATCCAAGAACATGGTATGTCTCTCCATCTGTTTGTATCATCTTTAATTTCTTTCATCAGTGTCTTATAGTTTTCTGCATACAGACCTTTTGTCTCCTTAGGTAGGCTTATACTTAGGTATTTTATTCTATTTGTTGCAATGGTAAAAGGGAGTGTTTCCTTAATTTCTCTATCAGATATTTCATCCTTAGTGTATAGGAATGCCAGAGATTTCTGTGCACTAATTTTGTATCCTGCTACTTTACCAAATTCATTGATTAGCTCTAGTATTTTTCTGGTAGCATCTTTAGGATACTCTATGTATAGTATCATGTCACCTGCAAAGAGTGACAGTTTTACTTATTTTTTGATTTGATCATTTTATTTATTTTTTTTATTCTCTGATTGCTGTGGATAAAACTTCCAAAACTATGTTATATAGTAGTGGTGAGAGTGGGCAGCCTTGTCTTTTTCCTGATTTTAGAGGAAATGGTTTCAGTTTTTCCCCATTCAGAACAATGTTGGCTGTGGGTTTGTCATATATGGCCTTTATTACGTTGATGTAAGTTCCCTCTATGCCTGCTTTCTGAGGTTTTTTATCATAAATGGTTGTTGAATTTTTTTGAAAGTGTTTTCTGCATCTATTCAGATGATAATATGTTTTTTATTCTTCAGTTTGTTAATATGGTGTATCACATTGATTGATTTGTGTACATTGAAGAATCCTTGCATTCCTGGGATAAACCCCACTTGATAAACCCCACAAGATCATGATCATGATCTTTTTAATGTGCTGTTGGATTCCGTTTGCTAGTATGTTGTTGAAGATTTTTACATCTATGTTCATCAGTGATCTTAGCCCGTAATTTTAGTTTTGGGACATCTTTGCCTGGTTTTGATATCAGGGTGATGGTGGCCTTGTAGAATGAGGTTGGGAGTATTCCTCTCTCTGCTATATTTTGGAAGAGTTTAAGAGGGGTAGGTGTTAGCTCTTCTCTATTGTTTGATAGAATTCTTCTGTGAAGCCATCTGGTCCTGGACTTTTGTTTGTTGGAAGATTTTTAATCACAGTTTCAATTTCAGTGCTAGTGATTGGTCTGTTTAAATTTTCTATTTCTTCCTGGTTCAGTCTTGAAGGTTGTGCTTTTCTAAGAATTTGTCCATTTCTTCCAGGTTGTCCATTTTATTGGCATATATTTGCTTGTAGTGATCTCGCATGATCCTTTGTATTTCTGCATTATCAGTTGTTACTTCTCCTTTTTCATTTCTAATTCTATTAATTTGAGTGTTCTCTCTTTTCTTCTTGATGAGTCTGGTTAATGGTTTATCAATTTTCTTTATCTTCTCAAAGAAAGAGCTTTCAGTTTTATTGATCTTTGCTATTATTTCCTTCATTTTTTTCATTTATTTCTGATCTGATTTTATGATTTCTTTCCTTCTGCTTACTTTGGTATTTTTTTGTGCTACTTTCACTAATTGCTTTAAGTGTAAGGTTAGGTGTTCATTTGAGATGTTTCTTGTTTCTTAAGGTAGGATTGTATTGCTATAAAATTCTCTCTTAGAACTGCTTTTGCTGCATCCCATATGATTTGGGTCATCGTGTTTTCATTGTCATTTGTTTCTAGGTATTTTTTGACTTCCTCTTTGATTTCTTCAGTGATCTCTTGTTTATTACATAGAGCATAGTTTAACCTCCATATGTTTGTATTTTTTACACATTTTTTCCTGTAATTAATATCTAGTCTCATAGCATTGTGGTCAGAAAAGATACTTGGTATGATTTCAATTTTCTTAAATTTACCAAGGCTTGATATGTGACCCAAGATATGATCTATCCTGGACAATGTTCCATGCACACTTGAGAAAAAAGTGTATTCTTTTGTTTTTGGATGGAATGTCCTATAAATATCAATTAAGTCCATCTTGTTTAATGTATCATTTAAAGCTTGTGTTTCCTTATTTATTTTCATTTTGGATGATCTGTCCATTGGTGAAAGTGGTGTGTTAAAGTCCCTCACTATGATTGTGTTACTGTCGATTTCCCCTTTTATGGCTGTTAGCATTATGTAGCACCTTATGTATTGAGGTGCTCCTATTTTGGGTGCATAAGTATTTACAATAGTTATATCTTCTTCTTGGATTGATCCCTTGATCATTATGTAGTGTCCTTCTTTGTCTCTTGTAATATTCTTTGTTTTAAAGTCTATTTTGTCTGTTATGAAAATTGCAACACCAGCTTTTCTCGATTTCCATTTGCATGGAATATCTTTTTCCATGCCCTCACTTTCGGTCTGTATGTGTCCCTAGGTCTGAAGTGGGTCTCTTGTAGACAGCATATATACGGATCTTGATTTTGTTTCCATTCAGCCAGTCTATTTCTTTTGGTTGGAGCATTTAATCTATTTACATTTAAGGTAACTATTGATATGTATGTTCCTATTACCATTTTCTTAACTGCTTTGGGTTGGTTATTGTAGGTCTTTTCCTTCTCTTGTGTTTCCTGCCTAGAGAAGTTTCTTTAGCATTTGTTGTAAAGCTGGATTTGTGTGCTGAATTCTCTTAGCTTTTGCTTTTCTGTAAATTTTTTAATTTCTCCATCAAATCTGAATGACATCCTTGCTGGGTAGAGTAATCTTGGCTGTAGGTTTTTCCCTTTCATCACTTTAAATATGTCCTACCACTCCCTTCTGGCTTGCAGAGTTTCTGCTGAAAGATCAGCTGATAACCTTATGGGGATTCCCTTGTCTGTTATCTGTTGTTTTTCCCTTGCTGCTTTTAATATTTTTTCTTTGTATTTAATTTTTGATAGTTTGATTAATATGTGTCTTGGCATGTTTCTCCTTGGATTTATCCTGTATAGGACTGTCTGCGCTTCCTGCACTTCATTGACTCTTTCTTTTCCCATGTTAGTGAAGTTTTTAAATATAATCTCTTCAAATATTTTCTTAGTCCCTTTCTTTTTCTATTCTTCTTCTGGGACCCCTATAATTCCAATGTTGGTGTGTTTAATGTTGTCCCAGAGGTCTCTGAGACTGTCCTCAATTCTTTTCATACTTTATTCAGCTCTGTGGCAGATATTTCCACTATTTTATCTTCCAGGTCACTTATCCGTTCTTCTGCCTCAGTTATTCTACTATTGATTCCTTCTGGAGAATTTTCATTCCATTTATTGTGTTATTCATCATTGTTTGTTTGCTCTTTAGTTCTTCTAATCCTTGTTACACATTTCTTGTATTTTCTCCATTCTATTTCCAAGATTTTGGATCATCTTTAGTATCATTACTCTGAATTCTTTTTCAGGTAGACTCCTTATTTCTTCTTCATTTGTTTGGTCTGGAGGGATTTTACCTTGCTCCTTCATCTGCTGTGTATTCCTCTGTCTTCTCATTTTGCTTAACTTACTCTGTTTGTGGTCTCCTTTCACAGGCTTCTGGTTCATAGTTCCCTTTGTTTTTGGTATCTGCCCCCAGTTGATAAGGTTGGTTCAGTGGCTTGTGTAGGCTTCCTGGTGGAGGGGACTGGTGCCTGTGTTCTGGTGGATGAGACTGGATCTTTTCTTACTGGTAGGCATGGCTGCATCTGGTGGTGTTTTTCAGGGTTTTTTCTGTGAACTTACTATGATTTTAGGCAGGCTCTCTGCTAATTGGTGGGGTTATGTTCCTGTCTTGTTAGATTTTGTCAAGGGGCATCCAGCACTGGAGCTTGCTGGCTGTTGGGTGGAGCTGAGTCTTAACATTGAGACAAAGATCTATGGGAGAGCTCTTGCCGATTGATATTATGTGGGGTTGGTAGGTCTCTGGTGGTCCAGTGTCCTGAAGTCGGCTCTCCCACCTCAGAGGCTCAGGTCTGACACCAGGCCAGAGAACCAAAACCCTGTCAGCCACACGTCTCAGAAGAAAAGCGAGAAAAAGAGAAAGATAAATAAATAAATAAATAAATAATTTTTAAGAAAATAACAATTATTAAAATAAAAAAAAGTAATAATAAAACTGAGAGTAGCCAAACCAATAAACAAATCCACCAATGATACAAGTGCTGAAAACTACACTAAGATAAACATAAAAATCAGAAACAAGTCTGTCGCAGACAGCAAACCCCAAGTCTACAGTTGCTCCCAAGGGCCACCACCTCAATTTTGGGTTGATTTGTTGTCTATTCATGTGTTCCACAGATGCAGAGTACCTCAGGTTGATTGTGGGGATTTAATCCACTGCTCCTGAGGCTGCATGGAGAAATATCCCTTTCTCTTCTTTTTGCACAGCTCCTGGGGTTCAGCTTTGGTTTTGGCCCCACCTCTGCATGTAGGTCGCCCTCAGGCTTCCGTTCCTTCCCAGACAGAATAGGATTAAAGCAGCGGCTGATTAGGGTACTCTGGGTCACTCAGGCCGCGGGGAGGGAGGGGTACGGTAGTTATAATTGGAATGCAGGGTGAGTCTGTGGCGGCAGAGGCCTGCATGATGTTGCAACAGCCTGAGGCATGCTGCGTGTTCTTCCGGTGTAGTTGTCCCTGGATCATGGGACCCTGGCAGTGGCGGGCTCACAGTCTCCCAGGGGGTTGTGGATAGTGACCTCGCTTGCACACAGGATTCTTGTTGGCTGCAGCAGCAGCTTTAGCTTTTCATGCCCGTCTCTGGGATCCGAGCTGATAGCTGAGGCTCATGCCTGTCTCTGGAGCTCATTTAGGCAGTGCTCTGCCTTCTGTGGGCAGACGGGGAAGGAATCCCCTCTCCTCGCACACCCCGAAACAATGGTCTCTTGCCTATTAGGCAGGTCTAGAATTTTTCCCGGACTCCCTCCCGACTAGCTGTGGAGCATTAGCCCCTTCAGGCTATGTTCACACAGCCAACGCCTGTCCTCTCCCTGGGATCTGTCCTCCGAAACCAGAGCCTCAGCTCCCAGTCCCCGCCTGCCCCAGTGGGTGAGCAGAGAAGCTTCTCAGGCTGTTGAGTGCTGGTCAGTACCGATCCTCTGTGCGGGAATCTCTCTGCTTTACCCTCTGCACCCCTGTTGCTGCGCTCTCCTCCGTGGCTCTGAAGATCCCCCCCCCCCGACGACCACCCCCCATGTCTCCACCAGTGAAGGGGCTTCGGAGTGTGTGGAATCTTTTCCTCCTTCACGGCTCCCTCCCAGTTGTGCAGGTCCCGTCCCTATTCTTTTGTCTCTGTTTTTTCTTTTCTCTTTTGCCCTACCCGGGTACGTGGGGAGTTTCTTGCCTTTTGGGAAGTCTGAGGTCTTCTGCCAACATTCAGTAGGTGTTCTGTAGGAGTTGTTCCACGTGTAGATGTATTTTTGATGTATTTGTGGGGAGGAAGGTGATCTCCATGTCTTAATCCTCTGCCATCTTGAAGGTCCACCAAGTAACCAGTTTTTAGTTAGTGACTGATTTATAGTATTTATCCACTTAAAATGATTTAAGTATATATGTCTATGTGTGTGCCTGTGTGTGTGTGTATGTGTGCTCAGTCAAATACAAACACATATGCTTTTGAGACAGGAGGTAAGCTGTCTCAAAAATACATATAATTGTTAAAGATATATAATCTATAACATGAAATTATTAGGCATATATTATATATTGATATCACTTACCTAAAAGATCTAAAATAATCAAAGTAAATGAATCAGGAAAGAAAGCAATATGTTAAGGATATGGCTAATATAGATACTTTAAAGGAACACCATAATTAGCACCAAGCTTCCTGATAAGCACAACACAGAGGAGTGCATATGATATATAATTCTAATGATCAGAAATAGACTCTAGTTTTTCAAGAAAGACAATTTTGGAAAGGGTGGGGGGAAGCTTAAACTATAAATGTGATTTAGTTTACAAACTTTATGCAGAAAAATATCTGAAATTATAATTAACAGTACTTTCAAAAACATATATTATGATTTATTAATATTGCCTATCAATTGAAGTCAATTATATATATTAAGGATATTATATATACCCTTATATCCATGGTATACACATTTTCTTTTGTAATAAGAATAAAGAGTTAAGTGTAAAGATATAGATTTTAATTTTGAATAAGTTAAGGGATATGTATTTATTTAAATACATAGACTATCCTATATGATTTTTTATAGTACTGGACAGTTACATAAGTTCCATATCTTAGGTTTTGATCTCTCTAATTAACTTGTATTTAAGAATCACTCTAATTATCCAAGACTGATAATTGGCATTCAAAGAGTAGCAGAATGCACCTGCCACTCTGACCACTGCTGACCTTCACCATGAATTAACTTAAAAATCCATGTCAGGCAGCTAATTGAATGAAGCTGTTGACTTGTAAGTGGTAATGGTTATGATTAGTGTGTAATATACCACATAACAGTAATGATGTAATCTGGGTCTCCATAGACCTCAAATTGAAGTCTAAGGAGTCATAGTCTAATGAAAGGGAGAATAAATGACAATAAGAAAACTTTAAATGGACAGACAGAGCTCCTTTGCTCCTGTCTCCAAAAAGAGAAATATTCAATCAGATTTGAAAGGTTGGTGGGTATTACCCTGCCCCCTTGTACTTGACAGCATGTTAAGGTAGATAGGCCTGTCAGCACACCTTTCATTTAGGCCTGAGGAGTTATTCTTCATTTGCAACAGGGAGTGAGAAGTCAGATTGGCACTGCTGACCACTGCCTTTCTTAGCAGCCAGTGAATTTCACATTTCAATGAGTGCATGCTGAGCATGGCATGTGTATGTGTAGTGGCTTACCAGTTACTTTTTTGTTGCATGTTTTCAGAGCTATTACACAAATGAGATTAGTGATGCACAAGCTGATCATGCTTTCTTTAGACATTACACTTTGTATACAAGTGACAAATATGAAGTGAGCAGCCAGAAAATGTCATTTGGTAAGAAAACACGATGTGTGGGTGTTCTGGCTAAGCACACACTGTGTGCAAGATGGAAGAGCTTTTGTGGACTAGACGAATCCTGCTGGGCTCTCAGCCTTAGTACTCTCAGATAAAAAAGAAAGCTTGTCCTGTGTGAAATTTGTTCCTGACTCCAGAGTCTATCCCATGCTTGTTAGAGTATGACATAAATATCCTCAGCAAGACATGTTGCTGAACCCCTAAATGAGGAAAATGAAGCCTTTCATAACAAATGTATCAGCCCAGTGACCAGCTTACTCGTGAGCAGAAATTGAACATGTGTCCAGAAATGCAAAGTGAGGCTTTGGAATGCGCTGTCAGTTCAGGATATTCTAAATGCGATTGGTGCTTCTGTGATTCAACAGTATCCTGTGGTGTGTAAATGGGCTACACTTCTGGTATTCCTTTCCATAGATTCATATATTCACTACGTAAATGATACTTGAAGTTAATGGTGACTAGGAAACTGCTTAATGGAACTCAAGAGCAGATCTGAGAAATGGCATCAGTCTACCAATAAAGCTATTAGAATGGTCACATATTTGCATCACAGATGCTACATTAACCTTGCAAGTGCACCAACTAATTCCATAAAGCCTGGTGTGTTTATACTGCATCCTGTCAGTAGGTTTGCAAGCTGTCTGCAGTAAAACCAGAGTCATGGTCTGGGACTATTAGGGGTGCAGCATATGTCTACTGTGCGCAACCAGCATGAAAGGTAGATGGAATGTTCTTTTTCTTCCATAGGTACAAAAGTTAGGCTAAGAAATATGTTTTCAGTTTGAGTAGAGATATTGATGAACAAGGAAATTCAAGATCCTGAATTAGATTAAGAGTATGCACAGCAAGCAAAAACTAGAAAGGATCATTATGATTAAGGAAAATACTGTGAGATCAGTGGTAATCTTAACTCACAATGCTGAACTTTGTCTTTGTCTGTTAGGATATTGTTTTCACTACCTGAGTTTGAATTTGTATTAAATGTTTTTGAATTTAATAACTGGCAGCCAATTCAAACTAGAGATTTGTATAGTATCTGAAATTGTAAAAAAAAAAAAAAAAAAGAAGAAGAAGAAAGAAAGAAAGAATAAGAAAGAGAGGGAGGGAGGGAGGAAGGAAGGAAAGAAGGAAGGAAGGGAGAGAGGGAGGAAGGAAGGTCATGGCCTGAAAATCATCTTAAAATATTGCTTGAAAATAGGTTCCTGGAATTTATACTTGATATTGTAATTCTTGATTCTAACCCAATGAATGGAAAAGATTTTTAAAATAAGAAGCTTCTCTATTTCTTCAGTTAAGGTAATTGGAGTGAGGTTTAAATGAAAAATTGTGAATATACACAATCTCTCTTCTGGCACATGTTGTTTCAGTTACCTGTTATTAATTTAATCAAGAACACTGAGAAATAAGATGATTTCTGCTAAAAAAGAATATTTAAATCAATATTTTACTTTCTAAAACATTGAAGTAAAAATTTATGAGTCTCCTCAAGTATTAGTTACACAGATTTTACCTCATTTATTTTTTTCTTTGTTCTGAATTCATACAGCACATTTCTACACTCTGACATATACGTATATTTAATGTTATTGATCTTTAGGTTAAAGTTGTAGACAATAAATGCAAACCAAAATTGAATAAATATTGCAATCTAATGTTTTTAAAAATGTTAGTTTTGTCATTATAGCAGATATTTGTCAACATTTCCAAACAAATCATAGGAGAGTCAAATTGACCATCTTATGCATAGGAGATTATTTAAAGCGTTATAATGATTTGCAATATTATAGACCAATATGACATATACTGACCTAGATCTATGGCAAGAAAATATCATGTTAACTGTTCACAGATTTAGGTCTTTCCAATCATCTGTTAAACTGACAGAGACCACAGATGTAGTTTTTTAAATTGCCAAGATATTACTACTGCATCTAACACATAAAATTTATCACCATCTTACGCTCCAACTATTATAAACACATTAAAAAAGTCAATATATGTTTAAGCCTGATTAGTCCAATTATTAATTCTGCTTTACCTAAGAATTTCAGAAACCTACATATGCATTCCTGGATAATATTTACACTAGTTGAGCTGCAATGTATCTTGTATAGAATAGTACATTAAAAATGAAAGAATTGTCAGCTATACATTCTAACTTGCTTTTTAGTCAGTATTTGAGTTTTGAGGGATGGGAAGAATGTACATAGAAAGGATCACAGAAAGCAGTTTTGAATAGACAGCATGGGGGTAGGAAGTATTGAAAGTAATAAAAGAATGTTTTTAAATAATACATGGTATTATAAAGTTTGTACAACTCTAAATCACTTAAGTTAAAGCAAGAAGAAAACCAAATTTTTAAAGGTATAGTTACAATCAGCGCTAAATCTAACAGGGGTAAGAAAATAGTAAATACCACAAAATTTGAAAACCTCATTATCCAAGCACACTTATCTTCTTATACTCCCTCTATTTCCTTTTGCAGATTAATTCAAATTTAATGTCCATCAAGAGAGTAATAATTTTTATATTAAATTGTGAGGATGAAAAGCAAGACTTTTTTGTGAAGATTGCTTTGAGGATAACGTTTTATGAAAAAAAAATGATAAAAGCAGTAGGTATGAAGTAATATCTGAAAGGTATAAATGCCTACCACGTTAGGAATGATATGAAAAGTCATGATTTTAAAAGTATATTTTGGAATATACTTATATAACTTAAACAGAAATCTCAAAAAAATTTCCCATCAAGTTTGAAAGCTTTAAAGAAAAGTTGAGTGGGTAAAAATAATTTTATTCTTACTTAAAAAAGTTTTTGTATTTCATAGTGGTTGTATTATTAATTTAACTTTGTTAGCATTTTATGCACTAAGAATGAAAACATCAGACATTCTTCAGAACACATGAATGTAAAACATTAGGAAACATAAGGAAGTCATAGAAGAGAATCCATTTAAGTTATCACCATGCACCTAATCAAAAAAACAAGGAACACAATCACGTCCTAGGGCCTGGTTGTTCACAATCACATTGCCATGGGGGAGAAAACTCTGCTGATGGACTTTAGTGACCAAACTCTTAAATGCAAACTATCTGGCCCATGAAAGATATTTGGTTCCATTTCAGATCATTCACGACAAAGGCAGTGATGCTAGTAAAAGATTGTCCACTGAGAGGCTCAGTGTCTACCACAGCGTTACTCCATTATTGTTATAATCAATTTAAATTGAATTATATGCCTAAATCTCATGATCTATTTTTTATAGAAACATGTCTTTAGAAACATAAGAACTTAAGAAACAAAAAAGCAAAGTATAATCAGTTTTCAAGTGGGTAGATAAATCGAAAAACTAGGAATGTCATGTGTTTGCACTTTAAATTTTTAATATGAAGAAATTGAAAACTTTGTGAGAAATAACATTAATTAATCTTTTAAGTTTAACAATCAGTTCATGTCTACTCAAAACAAAAGAAGCTGCTTTTTGGTGAAGCAAAACAGTCAAATTGATCATCTCCTAGTGGATTAAAAATAGATTTCATTTCATTATCCAAAACAAAAAAACAATGTGGCTGCATCTACTTGCTTCCAACCATAGATAAAATTTTTAAATACAGGCAATTGCCTAGATTTTGGAAATACCTAAATTTCTGACAGGAACAATTCCTTCATATTTCTAAATATAATGGTATCAAAAAGTATAATAAAAATTCTATTCTTCCATATTTTGTTAAAAATTAAAATGTTTAATCCACATTAAAGAAATTGGAAAAAAAAAAAAACCCCTACATTTTCTGTTCTTTTGATGGCAGCTAGGCTTTTTTAAAGTTTCTTTTGTCCTAATTTCTCCCTTACTGTAATGTATAGGATGGCATTTCAGACTCTTTAACTAAGATTGTTGCTGGTTAAAGTAATCTTAAGTTGTCTTTAACTGAAGCTTATGTACCTCTTATATTTTCACTTAATTTCACCTGTATTTTATATTTACACATTTTTCTCTATTTTCTGAGAATGTACTATACTCAGTACTATACTGTGGGTAACAAGTTCAAAGAAAATTATCAGTCAATTGCAACTAGAATGTATGTATTTAAAGTTCAATGTGTGACTATAAAAAATCATTCTGATTTTATTTCTAACAAAGTATAAGTACATAGAATTGCTATATATGATTGGTCTAAGTTGCTGAAGTAAAACACATCTAACTTGCTGTCTTGGTTTTTGTTTATCTTTTGTTTTTGATTTTTTTTTTTATTGTTGTTAATTCAGACTGTAAAGTTACTTTATATTTTTTGAAAAGAACTCTTCTGTAAGTTTTACTCATTACATATCTCAAATGGTCTTTTACTAAAACTGGCAAATCTTTTTCTTTTGGTTTTCTGAATGTAGGTATATGAGCTACCATTCAAGTCACGAATTCAGGAAAAAGAAATCTATTTTATATGTTTAATCAAGGTGCCTAAAACTGAAAAAGTACATTTCATTTATATTATTCTCAGCGTTTTATGGTTTGGGCTGTATCTTACAAATTAGTTTGTCATAACAAAACTCTAAACTAGGTATCCCTTCATGCCTACCTTCTTTTTCCTTGACTTCTATCTTCAGCCTGCCATTGAGGTAAACACGATGTGTTTATTCTTAAACACCCATTTGGATGTTAAAATGAAATAGGGCATTGCTCCAAAAAAAGGGGGAAGAGGGAGAAAGAAAAAGAAACTTCTCTATAATGCTGCTAGCAAGGCTTTATCTTTATGACGCTAACGATAATCCCCTGTGTAATTAACTGTGGAGTGGCTATGCATGCAGCATGCAGCCCATGACAAGCCTCATAGAAAATACATCAGTATTAGCCACAGGTGAATTCGTTTAGAAAGATTAATGACTGCACCTGAATTTTAATGTCAGAAAAAGGATGGAACACTGAATCCTTAATTAAAAAGTTGAATGACTGGTATGGTTTGTTTAACATCACAAATTTCAACGGGAGCGTTTTGTATTCAAATGAAGTATGTAAAAGGAAACTTTCCTTAGAAAGTGGTGAAGTAAGGGTGAAAAGCAAAAATGTTTTATATGCTTTACTTTATGTAAATCGATACATGGGTCACTTGCTTTGATATGGATCAAATGTGGTGTAATTATGGCTCTTTTCTGTTTACAGGGAATGTGAAGCAAAGAATTTTTACAGAAACAGGAGCCAGCAGCATTACCTTCAAACCAAGAGAAAGTTCAAGTAGGGGAACAGTAAAACTGATGAGTGATCTTATTCTTTCCTTAATGGGAAGCAGTTTCTTCTTCATTATTATTTTACAGTTTTTGATGAAGAGAAAGTAACCTTGAAAAACAAATTGGCAATGCCATTCCCAGTAGAATTTTAACTCTGCTTTGCAAACTCTTACTGAGTATGTTAAAACTTGTCACAGGCATAAGATTTTTCAATGACAATTTTAATCTCCTTTTTTAGGACCTAGAAGGGGGCAAGAGGAAAGATGATTTGCGTATGCTTCTATCTAGAAGAGAAGGAAATGACTCATTAATCATTTGTCCTTTGGGTAAGAATAGCTAAAAGCAGATGTCTTAGGTAAGAATGACCTAAAGTATTATTTTGGCCACTGTGCTTACAACTTTTAAAATTTTCTTATTATTTTTCAATTAATCACAGAAACAATTAACATGTACTGGAGCTTTAGCTAAATCTGATTTGGCAAAAAAAAACACAAAAAAAACAGAAAAAAAAGAAAAATAATAGAAATAAAAAGAAAAGGAAAGGGGGAAAATAGAAGAAAAAGGTATACGAGGAAAAAACTGACACACTGTCATTGATCTATCCAGAGTTGAAAATTGACACATTTAGCATAGGGCATAACCAAATTTACTTTTCTTAAAAAAAAAAAAGAAAAGAAACACTTAGTTTTTATTGTTATGACATAAGATATTTAAAAAATGAAACCAAGAATGTATCTGGTAGTTTTATACTAACATAGTTTATACAATTGTCTGCATTTCCTGTTTGTTCTTTGCTTGAAATGGGAATTCCACTGAAATTTTAGTTTAGAAGATATCAAAGCGCATGTAAAATTCCTTTGCCTTTTTATTTTCTAGGTCAGAATGCTGCTCACATCCATGGCAAAGTAGATTTTGATGCTCCTTAGTTTCACACATTGCCTGCTGTACCACTTTCTCTGCCAAGTAAAATCATGGCTTTTAGTTCTGTCCGCTTTCCAAGGGAACACATTTTTAATGAAATGTCATTTAGGAGTATTTGTTACTTCCTGTAAAAGCTTCCTTCATGGTTTTGTGTTTAAAGAAAAAAAATCCGCCTCTCAAAATGTTGTAGTTGTAACTGTTCCGAGTACTCAGAACACTAGAGGAGAACTCCAGTTCTCACAGATGTATCAGATGTTTTTAATAATGGATTGAAAAAGCATGTGTTCCACGTACTGCTAGCATCTCTGAGATTATTATAAAGCAAGTTTATCACTGCCGATTTCCATTACTTATAATTACCTGTGCCATAGCGTGAGACGTTATTGGCACATGGACTAAAAATATTTTGCAGAGATCGGGTTTAGTTTTAAAGTAAACATTGACATATTAGCATAAAGCCAAAACTGAAATGTAAAGAAATGCTAATGCTTTGGCAGCTCTTGTCT